>NC_090651.1:340440107-340534021 GCF_040937935.1 Hyperolius riggenbachi | reverse complement strand
GATAGGAATTGTACGAAGGGAAGAACGCAGGGCAAGATAGCCCTTAAAGAGAGAGAGTAAAGCGACAGAGTGTATGTGTGTCCACCAATCTAGTCACCACCCAGCAACGATGAACACACAACCATGAAGATCAGGTGAGAAGGCAATCGCAAGAGATCGCGATTGCTAACAGAGACACAAGACAGAATAAGCACAGAGAAGGAATGTATGTGTGTGCACCAATCTAGTCGCCAACCTGCGACGGTGGACACACAACAGAGGAAACCAAGTGAGAATGCAATCGCAAGAGAAGCGATTGTGAATGAGAATGAGCACAGGGACAGAATGCATGTGTGTGCACCAATCTAGTCGCCAACCCGCGACGGTACACACACAACAGCAGATACGAAGTAGGAACGCAATCACGAGAGAGGCGATTGCCAGAGGTGACACAAGGCTAAAGCAAGCCAGGGCACGAGAGTAGCAAAGGCAATTCAAATACAATGAGAAGATAAGGAAAATAACAAACGCTAACTAAACGCGAACACCACACTCATTCGCAACAGCGAACGCTTTTTACAGCGCGATCTCCGCACGTTAAGCGCAACAGAGACAAGCACGCCTAACTAACCCTCGCCACCCAAACACGAAACAGAAAACGCGAGCGCTTGCTTAGCGGTTACTTCACCGAGCCTCCAGCAAGCGTTCGTAACAGACAAGACAGATAAACGAAAACAGGAATAAGTGAGAGATACAATCCACCGCTCTTCCGCCAGAGCGGGTGCGATCTAAATAGGGTAACAGAGTTAGCAGGATCCACTGCTCTTTCCGCCAGAGCAAGTGTGATCTAAGTAAAGCAACAGAGCTAGCAGGATCCACTGCTCTTTCCGCCAGAGCAAGTGCGATCCAAGTAAAGCAATAGAGAACAAAACAAGGGAACCAATTTCTCACAATGCTTCATAATTTATTGATTCAGTATACAAACCCCGCAATAAACAACCCCTACCCCCCTAAAAACAATGCCTGTATTGGATTGGAGCGCTCCCCATTCACACCAACACATGCACATGCAAATTATGGCCTGGTCAGCACAAACAATGCTCAGTTTGAATAGCTATTCAAGATCTATCTAGTTTTCTTTGCAACATCGCATTTATCAATGGAATTCTGTTTGAGATCTAGTCGGTTTAATTTCCGCATCACAGTTCCATATATTGCTTTAATCTTCCAAAGAAATACTAATGTCCATGGACTACACCTTCCTCTACAGTGGGCTGTACTCTCACAGCATGGTTAGGGCTCCCTTGAGCTTTCTTAATCATGCATAGTCCTTATATGATGCTTATTCCAATGCTGCTCAGCAGCACTCACCACCTCATGTCACGTCTCGTCTCTTATAAGATCATCTCAGCGCTTGTAGACTTGTGTCCGCGGCATCCCGCGGCTTCCTCTGCCATCACTGAATGATACTCCACGAGTTGAGGGGTAATCTTCTCTGACCGGCCAGACTTGCTAAATCTATGTGCTGGTGGAGGGGTACATAGCGTCACACGCTCTCTTCCAGCGGTATGTACCACGCCTCGCATACGCGTTACGCCCACTAGTCGTCACGTGGGCTTCCTCAGTGCATCTGCTGTGGAAGTGACAGAGGGGGCGTCGCCCAGCCCTTTTTTCTCTTCCTTACCGAACAGCCTACGCCCAGGGGAGGAGTCAGATACTTTTTCTTTTTAACACTTTCCTTTTTACAAGGACCCTGATACACGGTCCTTCGTCATTATTGCTTCTTACCTGACTTTGAACAATCGTTTCTAGACCATTATTTGATCATTCATATATCGTTCTCAGCAACATTTCTTGATCATATTTTAATCATTTTTGAAGCGTTTTTGGAGCATTTTTCGGTCATTTCTAGATCATTTTTAGATCCTTTTTATGGCATTTTTGAAGCATTTTTAAAGCAGTTTGAGAACATTTTTAAAGCATTTTTTGAGCATTTTTAGAGTATTTTTTGGGCATTTTTTTGAACATTTATTGAGCATTTTTGAGCATTTTATGAGCATTTTTTGAGCGTTTTTTGAGCATTTTTTGAGCATTTTTAGAACAGGATTTTTTCTCATCCATCCACTGCTATCCTATGCAGTCCAGATGCAACCAACATGCATACCTCCACCCATATCACAACATATATTTCGGCATTGGTGCAACCTATTTTTCTTGCAATACCAATATCCCAACTACTTAAAGTGATAGTATTAGTGGAAATTAGTATAAAATTGCTGTAAAATTACATCCATGGCAACGTAACCCGTGCTCCTACTAAACAAGGCAAGATCATATGGAACCTAATCTGGCAAAAACACTGCCAGATTTAGGTCTGTGTTTAGCCCTCCAGGGTATAATGTGCCTAGGGTATATATCCACCTACTTTCTACCTGGTATAGCAACCTATCATAATCACCCCCTCTTAGGCTCTGTTTGGGTTTCACTATGCTTTTAAATCTCAATAGACTCGGATCACTATTGTGGAACACAGCAAAGTGAGTTCCCAGGGACCTATCTTCATCTACACCTTTTATGTTGGCTATGTGTTCCCCTATGCGTTTTTTTAGTAATCTACCTGTCTTGCCAATGTATTTGAGGCTGCACGGGCACGTTATCATGTATACAGCTCCCACTGTATTGCAGTTAATATAAGTTCTTATATCATATTGTTTGTCTCCTGCTGCATTTTCAAACTTTTTTGTTTTATGAACCAATTTGCAGTAGGTACACTTTCCGCACTGGTACATTCCCACTGGTTTGGGGCCTATAAAGCCCCTACTCTGTGCATTGGTGGCTTGGGATTTTGAATAAACTTCAGTTTTTACTAATGCGTCCTTCAAATTTGGTGCTCTCTGTGCCGTCATGGCTGGATAGGAGCCCACAATTCTAGCAAGAACTGGGTCCCTTTCTAACAAATACCAATGCTTGTTTAGTATGTCTTTCAACTGAGGCCAATGTGAACCATATCTTGTAATAAGTCTCACTTTTTCATCTACCTCATATTTTTTCCTCCTTTTTAATGAGGTCTGTCTATCTAACTCCATAGCTCTATCTTTGGCCTTTTCTAGCACTTCTTCAGGATATCCTCGTTTTCTGAATCTATTACTCATTTTCTCCACTTCCTCTACGAAATCATGGTCGCCAGAACAATTTCGCCTTAATCTTACCATTTGTCCATATGGGATCCCCCATTTTTGGGTTTTGGGATGGAAACTGTGCCCGTGCAAATAAGTGTTCCCAGCTGTTTCTTTTCTATACACATTTGTTTCCAGTCTCTCTCTTCCCTTTTTGATCTTCAGATCCAAAAAGGTTATGCAATTGTTATCAATCGTATACGTTACTCTCAAGTTACGTGCATTATGATTCAACTCTGTTAAAAATCTCATTAGAGACTCTTCTGTACCTCTCCACACAAGGAGGACGTCATCCACATATCTTAACCAGAGGGCCGCATGCTCACCGAAGTCCTGTCTTGTATACACCTCCTGGCGCTCCCAGGCTCCCAAATGCAGGCACGCATATGCCGGTTAGTGTTGGGCGAACACCTAGATGTTCGGGTTCGCGAACGTTCGCCGAACATCGCCGCGATGTTCGGGTGTTCGCGCCGAACCCCGAACATAATGGAAGTCAATGGGGACCCGAACTTTCGTGCTTTGTAAAGCTTCCTTACGTGCTACATACCCCAAATTAGCAGGGTATGTGCACCTTGGGAGTGGGTACAAGGGGAAAAAAATATTTGAAAAAGAGCTTATAGTTTTTGAGAAAATTGATTGTAAAGTTTCAAAGGAAAAACTGTCTTTTAAATGTGGAGAATGTCATGTTTCTTTGCACAGGTAACATGCTTTTTGTCGCCATGCAGTCATAAGTGTAATACAGAGAAGAGGTTCCAGGAAAAGGGACCGGTAACGCTAACCCAGCACCAGCAGCAGCAGACGTGATGGAACAGAAGGAGGCGCAGGAGGAGTAGGCCTCGCTTTGAGACACAACAACCCAGGCCTTACATGAGGACAAGAAGCGTGCGGATAGCATGCTTTGTACCGCCATGCAGTCATAAATGTAATAAAGATAAGTGGTTCAATAAACAGGGACCGGCAACGCTACCCCAGCAGCAGCAGACGTGATGGAACAGGAGGAGGCGCAGGAGGAGAAGGCCACGCTTTGTGAGACACAACAACCCAGGCCTTGCACGAGGACAAGAAGCGTGCGGATAGCATGCTTTGTACCGCCATGCAGTCATAAATGTAATAAAGATAAGAGGTTCAATAAACAGGGACCACGCGGCAACGCTACCCCAGCAGCAGCAGACGTGATGGAACAGGAGGAGGCGCAGGAGAAGAAGGCCACGCTTTGTGAGACACAACAACCCAGGCCTTGCACGAGGACAAGAAGCGTGCGGATAGCATGCTTTGTACCGCCATGCAGTCATAAATGTAATAAAGATAAGAGGTTCAATAAACAGGGACCACGCGGCAACGCTAACCCAGCAGCAGCAGACGTGATGGAACAGGAGGAGGCGCAGGAGGAGAAGGCCACGCTTTGTGAGACACAACAACCCAGGCCTTGCACGAGGACAAGAAGCGTGCGGATAGCATGCTTTGTACCGCCATGCAGTCATAAATGTAATAAAGATAAGAGGTTCAATAAACAGGGACCACGCGGCAACGCTACCCCAGCAGCAGCAGACATGATGGAACAGGAGGAGGCGCAGGAGAAGAAGGCCACGCTTTGTGAGACACAACAACCCAGGCCTTGCACGAGGACAAGAAGCGTGCGGATAGCATGCTTTGTACCGCCATGCAGTCATAAATGTAATAAAGATAAGAGGTTCAATAAACAGGGACCACGCGGCAACGCTAACCCAGCAGCAGCAGACGTGATGGAACAGGAGGAGGCGCAGGAGGAGAAGGCCACGCTTTGTGAGACACAACAACCCAGGCCTTGCACGAGGACAAGAAGCGTGCGGATAGCATGCTTTGTACCGCCATGCAGTCATAAATGTAATAAAGATAAGAGGTTCAATAAACAGGGACCACGCGGCAACGCTAACCCAGCAGCAGCAGACGTGATGGAACAGGAGGAGGCGCAGGAGGAGAAGGCCACGCTTTGTGAGACACAACAACCCAGGCCTTGCATGAGGACAAGAAGCGTGCGGATAGCATGCTTTGTACCGCCATGCATGCAGTCATAAATGTAATAAAGATAAGAGGTTCCATAAACAGGGACCGGCAACGCTAACGCAGCAGCAGCAGCAGCAGCACACGTGGAACAAGAGCAGGCGCAGGAGGAGAAGGCCATGCTTTTTGAGACACAACAACGCCGGCCTTGCATGAGGACAAAAAGCGTGCGGATATAGCAGCAATGCTTTTTGCCGCCATGCAGTCATAAATGTAATAAAGATGAGAGGTTCAATAAACAGGGACCGGAAACGCTAAACCATCCCAGATGTTCATTGGTCATGTTACTTGGTTGGGGTCCTGGAGTGTTGCGTAGTCGTTTCCAATCCAGGATTGATTCATTTTAATTTGAGTCAGACGGTCTGCATTTTCTGTGGAGAGGCGGATACGCCGATCTGTGACGATGCCTCCGGCAGCACTGAAACAGCGTTCCGACATAACGCTGGCTGCCGGGCAAGCCAGCACCTCTATTGCGTACATTGCCAGTTCGTGCCAGGTGTCTAGCTTCGATACCCAATAGTTGAAGGGTGCAGATGGATTGTTCGACACAGCTACGCCATCTGACATGTAGTCCTTGACCATCTTCTCCAGGCGATCGGTGTTGGAGGTGGATCTGCACGCTTGCTGTTCAGTGGGCTGCTGCTGCACGGGTGTCAGAAAATTTTCCCACTCCAAGGACACTGCCGATACCATTCCCTTTTGGGCACTAGCTGCGGCTTGCGTTGTTTGCTGCCCTCCTGGTCGTCCTGGGTTTGCGGAAGTCAGTCTGTCTGCGTACAACTGGCTAGAGGAGGGGGAGGATGTCAATCTCCTCTCTAAAGTCTCCACAAGGGCCTGCTGGTAGAGATGAGCCGAAATTTTCGAAATTTCGAACTGCTTTTATTACGAATGCGAAATTTAACATTACGACCCAAATTCGTAATTTCGTAATTAATTTTCAAATCGTAATTTACAATTTCGTAATCGAAATTTCACTCCCGTAATAACGAATTTCGTGTCTCCAACCGAAATTTTACTTTTTCAGGTTTGTAAGGGTTTCTATCCCTCTAGATGCCTAAAATGAATAGCACAGCCAGCAGCCCCTCCCTCCCTCTCTCTCTCCCTCTCTCCCTCTCTCTCTCCCTCTCTCTCTCTCTCCCTCTCTCTCTCCCTCTCTCTCTCTCTCTCTCTCTCTCTCTCTCTCTCTCTCTCTCTCTCTCTCTCTCTCTCTCTCTCTCTCTCTCTCTCTCTCTCTCTCCAGAGATCTGTAGTATTTCAAAACCATACTCACATTCATGACATGTCCAGGGATCAAACCCAGGCCAACCACATGGAAGACAGCTATGCTCACCACCATACCACCAAACACACACTAAATAGACTGCTAACCTAAATCTTACTTGTAGACAGTCATATGAGACACATGCTGGGTGCAGGGCTTTGTGATTGGACCATGGACCATGCGATAGAGTGAGGTGCAAAAATGAAATCATGCCTAGCAGAGGATGGTTTCACAATGCTAAATGCTAGGCTGGCTGTGGTGCAATTGGTTAGTGCGTCTGGCTGGTAACAGCAAGGTTACAGGTTCGATTCCATCCAGGCATGTCTTTTCCTTTTGCGTTCAACAGTTGTCCAAACAGAGCCAACAGAGCCCCAGATAGCCATGTAGAGTTAGGTCACAGCTAGCCTGGCTGTGGTGCAATTGGTTAGTGTGTCTGGCTGGTAACAGTAAGGTTACAGGTTCGATTCCATCCAGGCATGTCTTTTCCTTTTGCGTTCAACAGTTGTCCAAACAGAGCCAACAGAGCCCCAGATAGCCATGTAGAGTTAGGTCACAGCTAGCCTGGCTGTGGTGCAATTGGTTAGTGTGTCTGGCTGGTAACAGTAAGGTTACAGGTTCGATTCCATCCAGGCATGTCTTTTCCTTTTGCGTGCGCGCGCTGCGCCATTGAACCCCATGGGGTATTTTGCGTGCGTAAAACTTTACGCATGCAAAACTTTGTGCTCGGTGTTTGGACAACTGTTGAACTCAAAAGGAAAAGACATGCCTGGATGGAATCAAACCTGTAACCTTGCTGTTACCAGCCAGACACACTAACCAATTGCACCACAGCCAGGCTAGCTGTGACCTAACTCTACATGGCTATCTGGGGCTCTGTTGGCTCTGTTTGGACAACTGTTGAACGCAAAAGGAAAAGACATGCCTGGATGGAATCGAACCTGTAACCTTACTGTTACCAGCCAGACACACTAACCAATTGCACCACAGCCAGGCTAGCTGTGACCTAACTCTACATGGCTATCTGGGGCTCTGTTGGCTCTGTTTGGACAACTGTTGAACGCAAAAGGAAAAGACATGCCTGGATGGAATCGAACCTGTAACCTTGCTGTTACCAGCCAGACGCACTAACCAATTGCACCACAGCCAGCCTAGCATTTAGCATTGTGAAACCATCCTCTGCTAGGCATGATTTCATTTTTGCACCTCACTCTATCGCATGGTCCATGGTCCAATCACAAAGCCCTGCACCCAGCATGTGTCTCATATGACTGTCTACAAGTAAGATTTAGGTTAGCAGTCTATTTAGTGTGTGTTTGGTGGTATGGTGGTGAGCATAGCTGTCTTCCATGTGGTTGGCCTGGGTTTGATCCCTGGACATGTCATGAATGTGAGTATGGTTTTGAAATACTACAGATCTCTGGAGAGAGAGAGAGAGAGAGAGAGGGAGGAGGAGGAGGAGGAGGAGGAGGAGGAGGAGGAGGAGGAGGAGGAGGAGGAGGAGGAGGAGGAGGAGGAGGAGGAGGAGGAGGAGGAGGTTGGTTATTCATTTTAGGCATCTAGAGGGATAGAAACCTTTGCAAACTTTAAAATACTAAATTTCGTAATCGTAATTACGAAAATTTGCGTAATTTGCGAAAATTACGAAATTTCGATTACTGTTAAAATCGTAATTGTAGTAATTTCGCGAAATTTCGGAAATTCGTAATTAGGTCATTACGCTCATCCCTACCTGCTGGTATTCTTCCATTTTGACCTGTCTGACTCTTTCTTCAAGCAGTTGTGGAACATTGTGTTTGTACCGTGGATCCAGAAGGGTATAAACCCAGTAATTGGGGTTGTCCAGAATGCGCACAATGCGTGGGTCGCGTTCAATGCAGTCTAGCATGAATTGAGCCATGTGTGCCAGAGTCCTACCAGAATCCTCATCATCCTCTTGTGAGCGTTGTGATAGTTGTTGTGATGCATCATAGTCGTCACCTTCCTCCTGGTCTGCTTCTGCTGACCATTCGCGCTGAATTGTGGAAGTCCAACGTGCACCGCTCTGGCCCTCGTCAGTGGTGGCAGGAAATTCCTGCTCCAACTCCAGCTGTTCCTCCTCCTCTTCTTCGTCATAGCTGCTGGGGCCAGCGTTTCCTGAGGCGGATGGCCTAATGTTGGTACCATCACGCTGATCGTTTTCTCCTTCAGATTCCCCCAGTTGCATCATGACAGCTGTTTCCTTGATTTTCAACATTGACCTCTTCAGTAAACACAGCAGTGGTATGGTAATGCTGACTGAAGAGTTGTCACTGCTCACAAGCAACGTGGATTGCTCAAAATTTTGGAGGACTTGGCAGAGGTCCAACATGTTGGCCCAATCGGATCCACAGAAGCTTGGCAGCTGTCCGGATGTGCCTCGGTACTGCGCCGTCATGTACTGGACCACTTCTGATTTAAAGGAACCCCATTGGTCTGCTAAGGACCAATGGGGCTCCTTGGAGCCCAAATACAAAGATGCTTAGGGAGCTCTGAGCTATATAGCTCAGAGCTCCGTCGGGTCCGTGCGGGTGCGGCGGAGAGTGACGTCGGGTGCGGCGTAGTTACAATGTAACAAAGTTGTTACATTGTAATAACTTTGTTACATTGTAACTGATAGAACATTTCCGAGGATATTGCGAGGGATCATTTAAAGGGACAGGTAAGTATTAATGGTTAATTAAGAATATTAAAGGACTTTTTTCGTGGTTATGTTTTTTGTTCAATTAAAATACTTTTTCTAAGTGTCTGTGTGTTTATTTACTTTTAACTCTTAAAGGAAATGGGTAAGGGGTACAAGTACCTCTATACTCATTTCTCCTGGGAGGGGGGGGTGGGCATCTGGGGGACCCCTTTTTAAAGGGGACTCCCAGATTCCACCATGAACCTCCCCCCCAGGAAATCGCGGCCTCCACCTCCACCGCCCATCGGAGGTGGAGAAGAGCCCCTTGTCCTTGGATTGGACAAGGGCTCGGAGGGGGAGGGGAAAGCTTGGCTGCCCCTCCCCTTCCGAGACCCCCCAATCCATGGACCATGCGGGCTGGTATAGTCAGGGTGCGGAGCCCCACGCGGCCGGTGCTCCGCATTCTGGCTATCCCAGCCTGCATGGGGGACAAGGGGTTAAAGAGGTCTGGGAGGGGGGACCCCACGTCGTTTTTTTTTTATATTTCCCACACTCAGAACGAAGTAAGTAAATCTCTTCCCACTTGGGGGAATCTATGAAAATAATACACTATTGTTACCTGTGCAAAAAAAACTGACATTTTCCGCATTTAAAAGACATTTTTGCCCTTGAAACTTAAAAATCGATTTTCTCAAAAACTATAAGGTCTTTTTGAAAAAAAAATTTTTTCCTCTTATTCCCACTGATCCCCTTAATATACCCTGGGAATTTGGTGTTCCTAAACTTTAAGCAGGCTTTGCTATTAACCGTTAAAGTCGGCGGGTTTTTAAATGTATACATTTTTACTTTGAAACTTTAACATCGATTTTCTCGAAACTTTAAGGTCTTTTTGAAAAAAATTTTTTTCCTCTTATTCTTTCTGATCTCCTTAATATATTCTCCAAATTTGAGGCTCTTAGCATTTAAGGGGGCTTTGCTATTAACCGTTAAAGTCGGCGGCTTTTTTGTATTATACGGGAGCGTTACGGTGTAACGCGAAATTACGGTAGCGTTTAATGCGAAATTACAGCAGGCCCACTGTAATGCGAAAATTACGCGAAAATTACGCTTACGCGAAATTTCGCGAAATCCATCTTCATTACGATTATGTACTTACGGCCATAATCGTAATTACACTAATTACGCGAAATTTCGCGAAATCGTAATTACGCCATTACGCTCATCTATACGCGTTCGGGCCCGAACCACGTGACCCGTTCGGCCAATCACAGCGCTAGCCGAACGTTCGGGGAACGTTCGGCCATGCGCTCTTAGTTCGGGCCATGTGGCCGAACGGTTTGGCCGAGCACCATCAGGTGTTCGGCCGAACTCGAACATCACCCGAACAGGGTGATGTTCTGCAGAACCCGAACAGTGGCGAACACTGTTCGCCCAACACTAATGCCGGTGCGCACGCGGCCCCCATTGACGTCCCCCTTGTCTGTCTGTACATAACTCCATCCGCTAGAAAACAATTATGAGTTAACACTAACTCCAATAGATACAAAATCACTTGGTTTCTACCATTTGAAGTGCCAATTTCCTGTTTTAGAAAGTAACTAACAGCCTCCATTCCAACCTCATGGGGAATTGATGTATACAACGACTCAATATCTATGCCAACGAGATAGTCACCTTCCTGTACCTCAAAATCCTCCAACATGATTAATAGATCCCTTGTGTCTTTTATAAAGGACGGTAGTCGCTCCACTATTGATTTTAAATTCTCATCTATAAATTTCCCAACTTTTTCCAAAGGGCCCTCAATAGCAGACACTATAGGGCGTCCCGGTGGTACCTCCCGATTTTTGTGTATTTTTGGTATTAAGTATAGACACGGAATTTTGTATGCTTTGGTTTTCATAAAACCATATTCCCCCGCTGAAATTAGTTCATTGGCCAGGGCTTCCTCCAACACCATGTCCCTCTTTTTGATAATAACAGGAAATGGATTATCCCTTAGTTTGGCATAGGTACCTTCAAACTGTAATTGCCTATTCATCTCATAAAGCAATAGAGCTTAGCAAGATCCACTGCTCTTTCCGCCAGAGCGAGTGTGATCCAAGTATAGAAACAGAGTTGCAGATCAGAAGGATACACAGCCGCTACCGCTAGAGGCTAGTGCGATCCAAGCGCGACAGACAGATGAGGTAGCTGGCAGCAACCGCTGCTCCAGCCTACACTCCAGAACAAAGATCAGAAGGATCCACAGCCGCTACCGCTAGAGGCTAGTGCGATCCAAGCAAGACAGACAGATGAACAGAAGGAGCTACCAGTAACAACCGCTGCTCTGGTTAGCACCCCACAAACAGAGAACAGGCAATACAAATATACAACCTGACTGAATCGAGGGGTGTCTAATACAGCCCCCAGAATTACTCTAAAATAGCTAACAATCCAACAGAGCAGGCTGACACTCCAGGAGTGTGTTTACAAACCGTTATGACCAGCGAAGCCTTCTGGTCAGCAGAAGGCTTATATGCTGCCAGCCCTCAAAGGAGACAGCTGGGCAATTTGCATGTATGCAAATCCCTCAGCAAAGCAACTCTGAAAGTTGCAAGATGAAGCCAGGTCTCTTTTCCAGAGACCTGCATCTCTCAGACATAAGGAATGGTCAAACAGCTGGCTGACTGTGCAGCCAGCTGAGCGGATCATTACAGTTTGTGTGTTAGGGTTAGAAAAAGTGGGTGGAGCCAACACCAGCCAAATACATACCTGGGCAACGCTGGATCATCAGCTATAGTTTACTATAAAAGACATTTGGAAGCAATTTAAAGGCCAGTTCGTGATTTCAGTTTGAATACCATATTTTCCTGAATAATGGGTCCAAATACAGGACCAAACTGAATTTGCAATCATCCGATTTCAGACTTATTCAAATTTTGGACTATACAAATTTGGATCCAGTCGAATATTAAAAAGAGGTATCCGAGCACCACTGTTTGATACAGAGAGAAATAATAAAAGGGATATACAGCAGTGACTGTAAGCCAGGTAGCCAGAGATTAAGGTGTTGGAGGGGTTGGCGGCTCTATGGCGCCTCTTAGTATAATAGCAATCAGTGTGTGAAGGCTGGGGTGGGAGGGATGGACGGGCGCACTTTGGTGTCTCACCCTTGGGTGCTGAAGGACCTTGTACCGGCTCTGCCAGATACTGACCAAACTGTGTTACAAAAACTCCAATTATACATGATTCTGGCACACACATACAAAAAATAAATATTATTACACAAACAAATATCTCTTCAACTTACATATATTTATGTATATATTTTGGAGGAGATAAAAAGTATTGCAATAGTTAATATTTTCAAATTAAATACGGTAATAGCCATGCATGCACAGTACACTGGCAAATAGATGCAAATAATTGTAAGAATTAAATGTGAATTACGTGTAATTGCATAATTACAGGTGTAATTGCAATTTACAAACGTAGTATGCTGTATGTAATGTACATAAAAGTTTGCATAATCGTAATTGACCCATTACGAGCACCACTAAGGGCTCTATTGACAAAACTTCTCATAAATGACTTATCACCTAATTGACAAAAATAACCTTTCAGCACATTTACAAGCAAAATAATCAATCAAAGTAAGTTGTTCCTAATTAACTTAATTTCAATATTACTTTTCTTACCTTAATTATATTATATTTTTGCTCTTTGAGAGCCAAAAAATGTAACATAGATAAGGTGAAAACAGAGGAAAACAGGTGAAAAAGCTTTGCGAATAACAGTGCCTAAAGTGCCTAAAATAAAATTAATAAAATGTTTCTTTAATTGATTAATTGAAAGCAGACTTTAATTTCTGGATGGCCCTCATACATATACTGTTTCTGTGATATCATATTACACATACCTGAATAGGCTGTTATAAAGGAAGTCGAACACAGGAAGCCATCCGCACAAGTCTGACTTGTTCCACTGCAGTTTCTTGAGATTTTTTCCACGCTAGGTGTTGTGTCATAACAGTGAACACAAACTATAGAGTAAGCTGAAACAAAACAATGACAGGTAAATAGTTGATAACAGTGAAACATGAGTGGCTTTGAAATATAATAAAATGATAGGCGAAAGGTGCCCATACATCAAGGTGATGGTAAATCAAAAGAAACAGGAGCACACCTCTGGTGTAGAGATGGCTCGAATGGGTCCAGGCGAACTTTGGGTGGTTCGTGTTCGCCAGCGAAGGCAAACTTTTCCGGAAGTTTGGTTGCGGAATCGCTGGCGCAGGTTGATGGGGACACCGCCGCCGCAGCTGGCGACATGACGGCGGGTCCCGCAGTGCAGCCGGCGGACTTCGGTTCGCGTTCACGCGCGGACCCTAGGCTTGGCCTCTCTGGTGCACAGAGGCAGAGGGTCACGCGCGCAAGGAGGCAGGACATTTACCTCCTACGTAGGAGGGTTAGCTGACTATCCAGTAAGCTGACCTCGGGCGGCCTTCTGATTGGCTGGGCTGCTGGGTGGCGCTGCAGATGCGCTCCCAGCATATAAGGAGCTTGGGTTCAGTTGCTCTTTCTCTGCTGTAGTGAATACTTAGGTGTAAACGTTCAGACCTTAGCTCAGTTCCTAGGTGTTGATATCAAGGACGTCACACCTCAGTTTAGGATTGTATTGCATATTTATCTGTGTCTTGACTTTGGCTATCCCTGACTACTCTCTCCTCTTCTCGATTTTGTACCTTTGCCTATCTGATTCTTAGTTGCCAACCCTGACTGTTAACGGACTCTGAATCAGCCTTCTGTTCTTGTACTGCTGCCATTTCTCTGTTGCCGAACCTTTGCCTGTCTGACCTTTCTTTCCCCCAGTGGAACGTCTCCCACTGGTGGGATATCTCTGAGGCTTGCCTCTCTGAGACGCCTGCCCTAGCAGACGATTACTGCCAGGGGCTGAGATCCCAATCTTCACCTGGGCCTAGGATCTCACACACGGGGTTCCCATTCAGAGGTAACCATTTTCTGCATACGGTATCCAGAGGTTAGTTGCACTTGCATTATTGGTGATTCTGCAGATCATCAATAATCAGGTGACATCTGCATTATTGGTGATACTGCAGATCACTAATAATTAGATTCTCTCTGCTTACTGACACCGATCATTACAGTGTTTGAACCAGGAGGACCTGGGAATTCAAACTGAGCCAGTTTACCTGTATTATCATTCTGTTATTTATTAGACTAGTTCCAGGGTGTAGAGACCACGGACCTCACTCCCAGACTAGGGAACTTGTATTATCATTCTATTATTTATTAGACTAGTTCCAGGGTGTAGAGACCACGGACCTCACACCCAGACTAGGGAACTTGTGTTATCATTCTGTTATACATCAGACTAGTTCCAGGGTGTAGAGACCACGGACCTCACACCCAGACTAGGGAACTTGTGTTATCATTCTGTTATACATCAGACTGGTTCCAGGGTGTAGAGACCACGGACCTCACACCCAGACTAGGGATTTTGTATTATCATTCTATTATTTATTAGACTAGTTCCAGGGTGTAGAGACCACGGACCTCACACCCAGACTAGGGAACTTGTGTTATCATTCTGTTATACATCAGACTAGTTCCAGGGTGTAGAGACCACGGACCTCACACCCAGACTAGGGAACTTGTGTTATCATTTAGTTATACATCAGACTGGTTCCAGGGTGTAGAGACCACGGACCTCACACCCAGACTAGGGAACTTGTGTTATCATTCTGTTATACATCAGACTAGTTCCAGGGTGTAGAGACCACGGACCTCACACCCAGACTAGGCATTGTTTGATATCTGTTATGACTTATTGCTTTCCTGACTACTCCTCTGATCTGATTCGGTACCTTGCATATCTGATATTCCGTTGCCAAACCCTGCCTGCCTTGGATACCGAATCAGTCTTCTGTCTTTGTACTTTGTCTGTCCGTGTGCTGCCGACCTGGCTTGCCCGACCTCGAGAGCTATCTCTCTCCTCGAGATAGTCTCCAGAGCAGTCAGTGACATCCACCTTCAGGTGTCACTCACTCTCTGATCCTTCCTACTTTCAGCCTGACTCCACCCCTTAGAGAGTCTCAGGCTGCTGGAAGGTTTCTATACTCTCTAAGAGCAGTATTGCCCATAATGCCTAAAATCACCTGCTCATCAGGTGTGTTACTCAAAGTTACTGTTACACCAAACACTCACCAATACATATAGGTGTCCAGAGGTAAGTAATATATCAGTATTATCGGTGATTCTGCAGATCATCAATAATCAGGTATATATCTGTATTCTTGGTACTGCAGATCACCAATAATCAGATTCTTTCTGCGTGCTGACACCGATCGTTACACATCGGCCCATGTGGTAAAGCAAGGTGTAAAAAAATAAAGTACACCTAGCAGAGGATGGTTTAGATCCATCAACCTCTGGGTTATGGGCCCAGCCCACTTCTGCTGCACCACTCTGCAGTCTGCTTACAGTTGTATACAATCTTCAAGTTTAAGAAGGGTACATTAGTTGAAATAAATAGTTACTACAATAGTTACATGGAAGTGTGCGGGCCAGAATCCAAAAGTTGATGGCTCGAAACCAACCTCTGCTAGGCATGATTTCATTTTTGCTCCTCGCTTTATCGCATGGGCAAAACGGTTTCCATAGCCCTGTAAGAGAAAGTGTAATAAGGGCCCTGCCGTAACATAGATAGTACGGTAGCTAAGACTACTCTTGGGCCTTACTTGTAGTTGAAGAGATGAGTGAACTGTGACACCACACTTAAAAAAAACAAAACAAAAAAACAGCAAACAGAGAAGCTCCCTCATATTGGAGCATTGGATTTGGTAAAGTCTTAAGCCAATGTGTTTTAAGACCAGGGCTGGATTTAGGCCAAGGCCACCTAGGCCATGGCCTACGGCACCACAGAAGCAAGGGCACCAAAGCAGCATATTAACTGGAGCAGCATTTGCAAGGTTGCAAATGCTGCAATGCAGGGAGATCAGGTGAGCACCTGACCACAGTACTCTGCTGCTAGCTGCCTGTGCAGCAGCCACCTTGCTCTCTGTGCACATTTGCATTGTGGACTATGGCGATGGACTTGGGCAGCATTGGAGATGGAAAGAAAGAGGAAGCTTCTACACTGGAGACGAGCTGATGGCTTCTGCGGTGTGAAGGCGAGCTGGATACCTATACTGAAAGGGGAGTGGGAAAAGGAGGGATTAAGGGAGTCATCTGGTCACCTGTACTGGAGTGAAAGGGGGGAGGGGCCATCTGGCTACCTATACTGGGGGTGGGGTCAAACTACCTATACTAGAGGGAAAGGAGGGAGAGGACATCAGCCGACCTATAATGAAGGGTGGGGGAGGGGTCAACTCGCTACCTATACTGAAGGGAGGCGGCTGGTGGCAGTGGCCTTGGGCGGTAAAGAGTACAAATCCGGCCCTGTTTAAGACACAAGTAAGCTTTAGGTTAGAAGGAATGGTTGCACGGCCACCTAGCTTTTCATCCTTCGCAGGCCAGCTAGGCTGGCTTCAGCCCGTAGTGTTGGTAGTATAGTGGTGAGTATAGCTGCCCTCCAAGCAGTTGACCTGGGTTCGATTCCTGGCAAATTTATGTGAGCGTGCTTTTGACATCCTACAAATCCCTGGAAGACAAGATGCTCCTCCGAGGGCGAGAAGGAGAGAGAGAGAGGGAGAGTTACACTCCCTGATTGATGTATACACATGCAGTAGTGTAGGCCTGCAATATAGCATTGAATGTGATCTCTGCCCTTAAAACACTGCTTTGTGTGAAAACTATTTTTTTTTCTGGGACTTTTGACATCTATCCCACTCAACAATGTCTCCCTCCAGGTGTTAGATGCATTGAAACATCTTTTCCATCATTTTTCTGGCTAGCATATCTTTTTCAAATTTTTCAAGTTCACCTCCCCATTGAAGATTATTGCGCTTTGCGAAAGTTTGCGCGAACCGAACTTTCGTGGTAGGTTCTCGAACCTAAAATCGGAGGTTCGGGCCATTGCTACTCTGGTGCAATAAAATATTTTACTAAAATAGACACGCTTTAAAGGTTACACTTACGGTGTATCAGTGGGTACATGCGCCTGTCCGGCCTGCCAGCAGTCCTCTCCTATCACCCGCACTTGGCCAGAGCAGCGGGGAGCGATGTTACTAGCGTGGAGCTGGAAGCGGTGACCACCACTGATGCACTGTGAGTGTAACTTTTAAAGCGTGTCTATTTTAGTAAAAATATTTTATTGCACCAGAGGTGCGCTCCTGTTTCTTTTGACTTTTTCTACAGATACACTGGCACCACCCAGTATCTGGAGCAGCACTCATCCATCCGTTCCATCCATCAGTGTGTGAAGACAGTGCAGGGCTTATCAAGGTGATGGTGTCTGTTGGGTACATTAGTCATCACAATATTTGAACCCCATTCCCGCCATGCACACAATCGAGCAGACCGAGATCTCCCAGCATATCCAATCGATCCTTTTTGGCCAGTTTTGACCAAAAGTCAATCAAAACATTGGGCGGACTTAATGTGGCACTGATTTTTTTTTCCAATTCAATAAAGTTATCAAATCATAAGATTGATAATTTTATTGCAACATTTCCTTATGTATAGTCACCTTTACTCCCTTTGACAGTTTGGATTATACTCCAGTACTTGGTATCAACAACAACAAAAATATTTGTGAAGCACTTTTCTCATGTAGGACTAAATCTAGGATCAAGAGCCCAGCAGGCAGGCATGCTCAGATGTAACAAAATTTGATTCGGGTACATTTGAATTCGGGTTCGCATGACATTTGGATTCGAATTCGAAAACGCCCACGAAATTCGGTTCTGATTCTGATTCGGTTCGGGTGTCGGTAACAAAATTTGGTAAAAAATTTGTGTTCGGAAATTCGGATGCGTTTTTTTTTTTTTTTTAAAGGGAAATCACATTGAAATAGGTGTAATGAAAAAAACAAAACAAAAAAGTGACGTATGGCATTGACAGCAGTCAATGTATTGTGTGGAACCTGGCGGTGGGACCACAGACAGCTGGAGGATAAATACAGCAACACGCTGGCTGTGACTCTCAGAGAAGGTGGCTGCTGCACGCACCTCCTCTCTCGGCTGCTCTACTGTCATGTAGAATGCCTGCATTAATGACAGCAGGTCTCCTAGGCGCCTGGCGCTGCTGCTGGCCGCAGGCACCGGCTCCTGTGCTGGCTGCTGGACAGGGACAGAGGGGGTGGAAGGCGGGTGGAAGGCTTCCTCCAGTCGCCGAACAAGGATCTCCTGCAACTCCCTTGCTCGCTGCTCACGGTCTCTGGCAGGCAGAAACTGATCCCACCTCCCCCTCAGCCGTGGATCCAGGATCATGCTGATGCAGGCGTCCTCCCTTGCTCACATCCGCTTGACCCTGGGGTCTGTGCGCAGGCAGCGCAGCATGTGCACTGCCATGGGGAACAGGGTGGACCATCCAACAGAGACATCAGGGTCAGCATCCTCCTCCTCTGGCCCCTGAGCCTCTTCCTCCTCTCTCCACCCTCGCACCACTGCTGCTGTGCTCCAATGTTCCCCCCCAGCAGCAACGTCCAGCACCTCCAACTCCTCCTACTCCTCCTACTCCTCCAGGGACTCAAATACGTGCGGCGGAGTGGACTTCGCAGGCGGCTGCTGTTCCAGCTGCTTCATGGCCTCCTCTCCCAAATCCACCAAATCGCCAAGTGCCCTGTCCAGCAGACAAACAAAGGGCACCCACTGGCAGAGGGATGCCCGTTGTTCGCTCACCAGGTTGGTTCCCTGCAGGAAGGGAGCCAACACCAAGCATACCTGCTGCATCTGCCCCCACTGTGTGTTGGTGAGTAGCTGGAGTTTGGTGCTACTGCCGGTGCCGGCAACAGTGGCATCATAGATGTAGCATTGGACAGCCCTCCTCTGCTCAACCAGCTGCTCCAACATCGCCAGGGTGGAGTTCCAGCGAGTTGGCAGATCTATGATGAGGCGGTGTTGTGGCAGGCCCTCCAGGTGCTGGATGTCTGCCAGTTTTGCTGCGGCAGCTGCTGAGCGGCGGAAAGTGTGCACAATTTTCCGCGCCGCTTCTAATCTCCAGCAGCACTTGGCAGTGGCGGGCCTTCACGCTGCTGTTCAGATGGGATCGCTTGGCGGCGGGAGCTGCTGCTTCTCCCCTGACCCCGTGCGGTGGCACCACATACTGGGTGACTGGTGCCGCTGCTGCGCCCGAGGGTGGACCTGCTGCTTCCTCGCTCTGGCTTTCCACCTGGCTGACCCATTGGGCCATAAAGGACAGATAGCGGTCTGTCCCAAAACGGCTGCTCCATGAATCCATGGTGATGTGGATCCGCGCACTCATGGTGTGATCGAGCACGTGGCCCACGTTCGCCATGGCAAAGCGGTGCAGTTCTGGGATCGCCCTGCAGGAGAAGAAGTGGCGGCTGGGGACTTGCCACTCTGGGATCCCAACCTGCAGCAGCGCTCTCATGTCACTTCCCTCCTGCACAAAGGAATATGGCAGGAGCTGGGAGCACATGGCCCGGGCAAGCAACCTGTTCAGCACCAGTATGTGCCTGTGGGCGGGAGGCAGCACCTTGGTCACACCGGGGAATGAGTCGCTGAGCAGGGTCTGGCAGCGTTTGCCTGCACGGGAGGATGAGGAGGCCACTGTGGAGGGAGCCGATGAGGCCACTGAGGACTGGCTGCCCAGGGGGGGGGGGGGACAGTGAGCTCCTGCTGTGCTCCTGCTGCTGCTGCTGCTGGATGGGCAGGAGGGTCAGATGCTACTGCTACTGCTGAAATCTGTGCAGTGGCAGTCTGGGTTTCACCACTGCCTGCACCACTGTCTGTCAGCTTCTGATACTCAGTAAACTCCTCAAAATGTTTGCTCTCTAAGTGGGTCTGCAGGCACGAGGTACCCAACTTGAGCAGATCGCGACCTCTGCTGTGACCGCAACTGTTGCAAATTGCACGTGTCGCGTCCACTAGGCACTTGGTGAAGTACCGCCAGACTGGGGACTTCAACCTGCTCTTTGAGCTTGAGGGCTGGGTTTTTTTGGTGCCCTTGCAGGATTGTGCCCTTTTTGTTTTAGTTGGAGGTTTGCTGCGGGTGGTGGTAGCGGCTGAAGCAGCAGGCTGTGGCTCCTGCCTTCAACGCCCTGTGCTGGCCGCCTTGCTGCTGCCATGCCTCTGCGCCAGAGACGCTATCTCTAGTGTTGGGCGAACAGTGTTCGCCACTGTTCGGGTTCTGCAGAACATCACCCTGTTCGGGTGATGTTCGAGTTCGGCCGAACACCTGATGGTGCTCGGCCAAACCGTTCGGCCGCATGGCCGAACTAAGAGCGCATGGCCGAACGTTCCCTGAACGTTCGGCTAGCGCTGTGATTGGCCGAACGGGTCACGTGTTTCGGACCTGAACGCGCTCTGATTGGCCGAACGGTCACGTGGTTCGGGTAAATAAATACCCGAACCACGTCATATCTCCGCCATTTCTCTGTGGGTTTAGCTTTGGGTAGGCAGGCAGGGTAGTTCGCTCTCCAGCCACGCTAGCCAGGGTCCCCCCCAGTCATTGTGTGTCGCTGCTGGGAACAGTAGTACACCGCTCGCTCAGCCACACTATATATAGCATTGTTTACTGCCACTGTGTACCTCGCTCAGCCATACTATATATAGCATTGTTTACTGCCACTCTGTGTACACCGCTCAGCCAGACTATATAGCATTGTGTGTACTGCCACTGTGTACCTCGCTCAGCCAGACTATATAGCATTGTTTACTGCAACTCTGTGTACACCACTCAGCCAGACTATATAGCATTGTGTGTACTGCCACTCTGTGTACACCGCTCAGCCAGACTATATAGCATTGTGTGTACTGCCACTCTGTGTACACCGCTCAGCCAGACTATATAGCATTGTGTGTACTGCCACTCTGTGTACACCGCTCAGCCAGACTATATAGCATTGTGTGTACTGCCACTCTGTGTACACCGCTCAGCCAGACTATATAGCATTGTGTGTACTGCCACTCTGTGTACACCGCTCAGCCAGACTATATAGCATTGTGTGTACTGCCACTCTGTGTACACCGCTCAGCCAGACTATATAGCATTGTGTGTACTGCCACTCTGTGTACACCGCTCAGCCAGACTATATAGCATTGTGTGTACTGCCACTCTGTGTACACCGCTCAGCCAGACTATATAGCATTGTGTGTACTGCCACTCTGTGTACACCGCTCAGCCAGACTATATAGCATTGTGTGTACTGCCACTCTGTGTACACCGCTCAGCCAGACTATATAGCATTTTTTACTGCCACTCTGTGTACACCGCTTAGCCACACTATATAGCATTGTTTACTGCCACTCTGTGTACACCGCTCAGCCAGACTATATAGCATTGTGTGTACTGCCACTCTGTGTACACCGCTCAGCCAGACTATATAGCATTGTTTACTGCCACTCTGTGTACACCGCTCAGCCACACTATATAGCATTGTTTACTGCCACTCTGTGTACACCGCTCAGCCACACTATATAGCATTGTGTGTGCTGCCACTCTGTGTACACCGCTCAGCCAGACATTATAGCATTGTGTGTACTGCCACTCTGTGTACACCGCTCAGCCAGACTATATAGCATTGTATGTACTGCCACTCTGTGTACACCGCTCAGCCAGACTATATAGCATTGTGTGTACTGCCACTCTGTGTACACCGCTCAGCCAGACTATATAGCATTGTGTGTACTGCCACTCTGTGTACACCGCTCAGCTACACTATATAGCATTGTTTACTGCCACTCTGTGTACACCGCTCAGCCACACTATATAGCATTGTGTGTACTGCCACTCTGTGTACACCGCTCAGCCAGACTATATAGCATTGTGTGTACTGCCACTCTGTGTACACCGCTCAGCCACACTATATAGCATTGTTTACTGCCACTCTGTGTACACCGCTCAGCCAGACTATATAGCATTGTGTGTACTGCCACTCTGTGTACACCGCTCACCCAGACTATATAGCATTGTGTGTACTGCCACTCTGTGTACACCGCTCAGCCACACTATATAGCATTGTTTACTGCCACTTTGTGTACACCGCTCAGCCAGACTATATAGCATTGTGTGTACTGCCACTCTGTGTACACCGCTCAGCCAGACTATATAGCATTGTGTTTACTGCCACTCTGTGTACACCGCTCAGCCACACTATATAGCATTGCGTACTCTGCCAGTCAGTGTGTATATTGCTGGGATCAGTAATACTTCACTCCAACCACTATATGAGCTCACCATGAGTTCCTCAGAGACCTCCGCTGTGAGCAGCACTCCCAACAACAGCAACAGCCAATGCCCCACGCAAGCTATAACATCCACCCCAGCAGCCAGTGGTCAGCAGCAGCCCTCCCCGGAGGAGAACGTTGTGTCCATCGGTCCGTCGCCAGAGCGATTAATGAGGGCTGCCATTGAGGAGATGATGGGGCCTGATGTGGAGGAGGAGGTCTGGCTCAGGCCAGCATCCCAAGTTAATGTTGAGGACGATGAGGGGTCTGTGTCTGGGGATGTTGGGGTGGCAGAGGTGGTGGGTGGGTCAGACTCAGGAGAAGAGTTGTATGATGAGGATGATGATCGGGACCATCTGTATGTGCCTCAGAGTCCGACCCCGGAAAACATGTTGTATCGTGTGTTTAGGTACTAAAATCTGCATTCCCAGTAGTGTTGGGCGAACAGTGTTCGCCACTGTTCGGGTTCTGCAGAACATCACCCCGTTCGGGGTGACTATATAGCAGACTATATAGCATTGTGTTTACTGCCACTCTGTGTACACGGCTCAGCCACACTATATAGCATTGTGTTTACTGCCACTCTGTGTCTGCTGGGAACAGTAGTACACCGCTCACCCGCCACTGTATAGCATTGTGCTCTGTGTCGCTGCTGGCAATAGTGGTACACCGCTCACCCACCACTGTATAGCATTTCTGTACTGCCACTGTACTGCTGCCAGTCAGCATGTACTTTAAAGATAAGTGAAATGAGGAAGAAATCCGGTGAAAGAGGGAGGGGCAAGGGAAGAGGTGTTTCCCCTGACGGTTCACGTACAGGCCACAGGGGAGCACCCAAGAAAACCCACTCAATACCGCCCATGTTGTCCAGGACAACCACCCTCACAGATCCAAAAGAACAGGACCAGATAATTACTTGGATGACCTCTCAAGTGTCCAGCAGTGGGTTAAGCAGCACCAACACATCACGCACGAGGTCCGAGTCCTCAGCCAGTTACAAGGAGCCAGTGGGCACAAAGCTGACACAACTGGCAGCGACACCACGCACACAACTGCCAGATAACCAGACGACGTTGGAGTGAGCTGCGCAGAGGTTGTTCTGGGGAGCTCTACTCCACGGCGGCGGCCCCCCACAATGACATATGACGAGTTTGAGGAGATGGAAGAGGAGGGTATGGACAATGTGGACATAGACCCAGATTTTGTTTGTGAACGAGAACATCGCCGTCGTAGCAGCAGCACAGATGAGTCTGTTGAAGAACCCACTGCTGCACGAGTTCGCCTTGTGCCACAAGGTAGGCGGCGCGCAATTTCAGGCAACACAAGCGTGGAAGTTCAAGTGAGAGGCAAAAGAGGCGCAAACAGAAATTGCCAGCAAGGCAGGTGCTCCAAAGTCTGGGCTTTCTTTGAAGACTGCACTGAGGATGTTACCATGGCGATTTCCAAGGTGTGCAAGACCCGCCTGAGCAGGGGGAAAAGTATTAACAACCTCTCCACCACCAGCATGAGCCGCCACATGCTATCCAAACATCTCACTCTGTGGGCAAACGCGGCAGGACAGGGTACCACCAGCAACACTGCCTCCCTTGGGTTCACCAGACTCACCACCAGACCCGCCTCAGCAGCAGCATTAGCCCAGCCATTGCGTGGTTCACAACATTCACAAACATCAGACGACGCTGACACTGTCACTTTCCGGAGTAGTGCTCTTGAGGTCTCCCAGTGTTCATCAAACACAACAACCAACAGCCCTTCGGTGTGCAGCCCTACGGTTCAGTTGTCTGTCTCGGAGATGTTTGAGCGCAAGAGGAAATTGCCAGCAAATGACCCCCGGGCCGTGGCAGTAACAGCCAGCATAGCCAAGCTTCTGGCCTGCGAAATGCTGCCATATCGAGTGGTGGAGACAAACAGCTTCAAGGGCATGATGTCAGTGGCCATCCCACGTTACGTGGTTCCCAGCCGCTACCACTTTGCGCGCTCTGCAGTGCCTGAGTTGCATGAGCACGTGGTCAGCAAAATAACCCGAAGCTTGAAGAATGCCGTTGCCTGCAAGGTTCACCTCACCACTGACACCTGGACGAGTGCGTTCGGCCAGGGTCGATACATCTCCCTTACCGCGCACTGGGTGAACCTTGTGGAGCCTGGCAGCGATTCCTCACCTGCTACGGCGCGGGTGTTGCCCACGCCGCAAACAGCTGCACCGCCGTCCCTCCCACTGGATAACAACAGCAGCACCTACCTCTCTGACTCCTTCTCCTCCAACGCATCTCAAAGCTGTACCTCATCCGGAAACGCTAACCCAGCACCAGCAGCAGTAGGATCGTGGAAGCAGTGCAGCACAGCTGTTGGCATGCGTCAGCAAGCGTTGCTGAAGCTGATCTGCCTTGGGGATAAGCAGCACACAGGGGAGGAAATTTGGAGGGGAATAAAGGAACAGACGGATTTGTGGCTGGCACCGCTGAACCTGAAACCGGGCATGAAGCTAGACACCTGGCACAAACTGGCAATGTACGCAATAGAGGTGCTGGCTTGCCCGGCAGCCAGCGTTATGTCGGAACGCTGTTTCAGTGCTGCCGGAGGCATCGCCACAGATCGGCGTATCCGCCTCTCCACAGAAAATGCAGACCGTCTGACTCAAATTAAAATGAATCAATCCTGGATTGGAAACGACTACGCAACACTCCAGGACCCCAACCAAGTAACATGACCAATGAACATCTGGGATGGTTTAGCGTTTCCGGTCCCTGTTTATTGAACCTCTTATCTGTATTACATTTATGACTGCATGGCGGCAAAAAGCATTGCTGCTATATCCGCACGCTTTTTGTCCTCATGCAAGGCCTGTGTTGTTGTGTCTCAAAAAGCATGGCCTTCTCCTCCTGCGCCTGCTCCTGTTCCATCACGTGTGCTGCTGGGTTAGCGTTGCCGGTCCCTGTTTATGGAACCTCTTATCTTTATTACATTTATGACTGCATGGCGATACAAAGCATGCTATCCGCACGCTTCTTGTCCTCATGCAAGGCCTGGGTTGTTGTGTCTCAAAAAGCGTGGCCTTCTCCTCCTGCGCCTCCTCCTGTTCCATCACGTCTGCTGCTGCTGTGTTAGCGTTGCCGCGTGATCCCTGTTTATTGAACCACTTATCTTTATTACATTTATGACTGCATGGCGGTAAAAAGCATGCTATCCGCACGCTTCTTGTCCTCATGCAAGGCCTGGGTTGTTGTGTCTCAAAGCGTGGCCTTCTCCTCCTGCGCCTCCTCCTGTTCCATCACGTCTGCTGCTGCTGGGTTAGCATTGCCGGTGCGTGTTCCCTGTTTATTGAACCTCTTATCTTTATTACATTTATGACTGCATGGCGGTACAAAGCATGCTATCCGCACGCTTCTTGTCCTCATGCAAGGCCTGGGTTGTTGTGTCTCACAAAGCGTGGCCTTCTCCTCCTGCGCCTCCTCCTTTTGTTCCATCACGTGTGCTGCTGCTGGTGCTGGGTTAGCGTTACCGGTCCCTTTTCCTGGAACCTCTTCTCTGTATTACATTTATGACTGCATGGCGACAAAAAGCATGTTACCTGTGCAAAGAAACATGACATTTTCCACATTTAAAAGACAGTTTTTCCTTTGAAACTTTACAATCAATTTTCTCAAAAACTATAAGCTCTTTTTGCTACATTTTTTTTCCTCTTGTACCCACTCCCAAGGTGCACATACCCTGCTAATTTGGGGTATGTAGCATGTAAGGAAGCTTTAAAAAGCACGAAAGTTCGGGTCCCCATTGACTTCCATTATGTTCGGAGTTCGGCGCGAACACCCGAACATCGCGGCGATGTTCGGCGAACGTTCGCGAACCCGAACATCTAGGTGTTCGCCCAACACTAGCTATCTCCTCCGATGACGAGCTGCCTTCAACCAGCTGTGCTGGTGATACTGGTGGCACATAGGAAGGATCCAGCAAGTCATCATCATCATCCCCAAACATATCCTGTGAGCCCGCCTCAACCAACTCCTCTACCCCAACATCCAGGGGTCGAGTCCTGCGTGAACGCGGGTGAACGGCGTCCACCCACTTTTTCTTCAAAGTGAACGCCGTTCACCCTGGCTTGTGTGGAGGGGGGCAGAGCAGGGAAGGCGAGCTATAGGGACAGCGGGGATGGGCGGACATCTACCCCCCCATCCCTCACCTTTGTGCTCCCCTTCCTGCCTCTCCCCTCCAGCGTTTTTAAGTGTCGGCCCGGCGGCGAAAGTGGGCGGAGACTTTCTGCGTTCCAGTCGCTTGGGACGCTCCGCTCAGTGTGCGGCTAGTCTGGTCTTCTAGCCGCACACAGAGGGGAGTAAGTCTCCGCCCACTTTCGCCGCCAGACCGACACTTAAAAACGCTGGAGGGGAGAGGCAGGAAGGGGAGCACAAAGGTGAGGGATGGGGGGGAGATGTCCGCCCATCTCCGCTGTCCCTATAGCTCGCCTTCCCTGCTCTGCCCCCTCCGGGTGGGGGCACACCTGGCTACCTGGGCACATATACCCCTGCCTACATATACTGGGGACATATACACCTGCCTACATATACTGGGGACATATACACCTGCCTACATATACTGGGGACATATACACCTGCCTACATATACTGGGGACATATACACCTGCCTACATATACTGGGGACATATACCCCTGCCTACATATACTGGGGACATATACCCCTGGCTACCTGGGCACATATACCCCTGCCTACATATACTGGGGACATATACCCCTGCCTACATATACTGGGGACATATACCCCTGCCTACATATACTGGGGACATATACCCCTGCCTACATATACTGGGGACATATACACCTGCCTACATATACTGGGGACATATACACCTGCCTACATATACTGGGGACATATACCCCTGCCTACATATACTGGGGACATATACCCCCTGCCTACATATACTGGGGACATATACACCTGCCTACATATACTGGGGACATATACCCCTGCCTACATATACTGGGGACATATACCCCCTGCCTACATATACTGGGGACATATACACCTGCCTACATATACTGGGGACATATACCCCTGCCTACATATACTGGGGACATATACCCCCTCCCTACATACACTGGGGACATATACACCTGCCTACATATACTGGGACACATACCCCTGCCTACATATACTGGGACATATACCCCCTGCCTGCATATACTGGGACATATACCCCCTGCCTACATATACTGGGCACATATACACCTGCCTACATATACTGGGCATATATACCCCTGCCTACATATACTGGGGACATATACCCCTGCCTACATATACTGGGGACATATACCCCTGCCTACATATACTGGGGACATATACCCCTGCCTACATATACTGGGGACATAGACACCTGCCTACATATACTGGGGACATACACCTGCCTACATATACTGGGGACTTACACCCCTCCCTACATATACTGGGGACATATACACCTGCCTACATATACTGGGGACATGTACACCTGCCTACATATACTGGGGACATATACCCCTGCCTACATATACTGGGGACATATACCCCTGCCTACATATACTGGGGACATATACACCTGCCTACATATACTGGGGACATATACACCTGCCTACCTATACTGGGGACATATACCCCTGCCTACATATACTGGGACATATACCCCTGCCTACATATACTGGGGACATATACCCCCTGCCTACATATACTGGGGACATAGACACCTGCCTACATATACTGGGACACATACCCCTGACTACATATACTGGGACATATACCCCCTGCCTACATATACTGGGACATATACCCCCTGCCTACATATACTGGGCACATATACACCTGCCTACATATACTGGGCATATATACCCCTGCCTACATATACTGGGGACATATACCCCTGCCTACATATACTGGGGACATATACCCCTGCCTACATATACTGGGGACATATACCCCTGCCTACATATACTGGGGACATATACCCCTGCCTACATATACTGGGGACATATACCCCTGCCTACATATACTGGGGACATATACACCTGCCTACATATACTGGGGACATATACCCCTGCCTACATATACTGGGCATATATACCCCTGGCTACATATACTGGGGACATATACCCCTGCCTACATATACTGGGGAGATATGCCCCTGCCTACATATACTGGGGACATATACCCCTGCCTACATATACTGGGGACATATCCCACTGGCTACATATACTGGGCACATATACCCCTGGCTACATATACTGGGCACATATACCCCTGGCTACATATACTAGGCAACTATACCTCTGGCTACATATACTGGGGACTACTATACTCATGGCTACTTATACTGGGGACACCTATAGACCTGGCTACCTGGGGGTACCTATTTTGGGGGAACTGCTGTCAGATTATCTGCATTTTTGTGGAACCGCTGTTATGTATTTTGGGGAACAGCTGCCAGATTATGTGTATGTTAGGGGAACGGCTGCTGCCATATTACGTGTATTTTGGGGAACTGCTGCCAGATTGTGTATGTTTGGGGGACCACTGCTGCCAGATTATATGTCTTTTGGGTGTTATACGTGTATTTTGGGTGATCCGCTGCCAGGTTTCGCGTATTTTGGGGAACTGCTTCCAAATTATGTGTATGTTGGTGGAACTGCTGCTGCCACATTGTCTATTTTGGGGGAACCACTTCCATATTATCTGTATTTTGGAGGAACTTCTACCAGATTATGTGTCTTTTTGGTGAAATGCTGTCAGATTACATCAATTTTTGGGGGATACACTACGGCAGAGCTCAAACTTCCTTGGCAGACCTTTTACATCACTGCTAAGGTCATGTATATTTGGCCCCACCCATGACCACGCCCACAGTGTGCTTGACCACGCCCATTTTTTGGCGCGCCGCAGAGATTCTCCGGGTGAGTCCACTCACTTCTTTTCCCAGGACTAGACCCCTGCCAACATCCCCTGCACCACACCCCTTCTCCTCAGCTCCAACAACAAACTTCTGCACTTCTAACTCCTCCTCCTCGTATGGCCCTATCATCTCCAACTCATACTTCTCCAAAACATCCCTGTACATGGTCACAGTCTCTGGGGAGAAGAGCGTGCTCATTGAGGGCAGGCTGGTCGATGGGGTCACCGTGACCATGGCCTCAAGCGGTGGTGGAGGCCTGCTGCGGACCGGAGTGCTGGTGGTGGTGGCACTGGTCTCGCTGGTGCTGGAGGCCTGGCTGGAAACGGTGGCTTCCTGCTCCGCCATCATTTCCACCACAGCCGGCACCTGACTCTCCCCAATGGGCCGTGGGTGACGTCCCGTCTCAAAGATGGGCGCAACGCGCTGCTGTTGTGCCTCTGCTCCCTCCTCCACAACTCTGCGGTCAGTGGCTGGCGGCGGACCAGTCACAGACCTGATGCTGCTGGCAGTGGCTCTTGTAATGGCGCTGCCTCTCCTGGTGGTGCCTCACCCTCTACCTCTGCCAGTCATTGTGCAATATACAAATACAGAAAAAAAAATGTAAAAGAGGGCGGTAAACTTTAATAAAGTCTGTGTTGGTGGTGACTTGGTGGTGACTGCTGGTGGTGGTGACTGGTGTTGAGTGACAACAAAAAATGAAAGTGTTTTTTTTTATTTTTATTTAAATAGTAGTATTAAATAGTAGTAGTAGTACTACTACTAACAGCAGTAGTGTAGTATACTACAGTACTAAATAACTCATGTGACGGACAGTGACAATTAAAGTCGGACACACACGGCCAGACGCAATCAATTAATATGGTCGTGCAGGTGACAGTCACAGGTCACTCACAACAGATGCTGGCCTGTGATGTAACTATTATTTATTACACAGTACAGAAGCTAATAAAATCACACACTAATGTAACGATCGGTGTAACACAGAGAGGGTCTGATTATTGGTGATCTGCAGTATCACCAAAAATACAGATATATACCTGATTATTGATGATCTGCAGCATCACCGATAATCTATATATATAAAATCGGATGTGTGTATGTGTGTGTGTGTGTGTGTATGTATGTGCCGCGATCACTCGAAAACGGCTTGACCGATTTGAACGAAACTTGGTACACAGATCCCTTACTACCTGGGATGATAGGTTCTGGGGGTCTCGCGGCCCCCCTGCACACGTGGGCGGAGCTACAAACAGCCAATCAGATTTCACCCATTCAAGTCAATGGAAAAAATGTAAAAGGCTGCCATTCTCACAGTAATCAAGCCACAGTCCCCACACTTGGCACAGGTGGTCACTTGGTGACCGAGGTTACAAATCCAGGAAAAGTGGGCGGAGCATAAAACAGCCAATCAAATTTCAGCCGTTCATTTTAAATGGGAAAATGTAAACTGCAGCCATTCTTAGAATGTTAATCGCAGAGTTCTCAAACTTGCCACAGTTGGTCACTGGGTGAATGCGATTAAGATTCAAGAAAATGGGTGGAGCCTACAACAGCCAATCAAAATTCACTTATTGATTTTCAAGGGGAATATTTAAACTGCTGCCATTCTTACACTGTTAATGGCAGAGGCTTCAAACTTGCTACAGTCGGTCATTGGGTGACTGGGGTCCAAATTCACTAAAGGGGTGGGGCCACATACAGCCAATCAGATTTCCTTGGTGGATAAACTGCTTCCATTCACGCATTTTTGATGCCAGGAACCTGAAAGCTCACAAATGTGGTCATTGAGTGACTGTGTGTCAAGGTCACAAAAAGTGGGCGGCGCCAAAAACAGCTTTTACTGGGAAAATATAAACTGCAGCCATTCTTACATCGTTAATGGCAGGGTTCTCAAACTTTGCACAGTTGTTCATTGGGTAACTGAGATTAAGATTTTGGAAGGTGGGTGGAGCCTACAACAGCCAATAAAAATTCACCTTTCGATTTTCAAAGGGAATGTTTAAACTGCTACCATTCTCTTAGGGCCTGTACACACTGCTGCGCTTTTCAAATCACATGCGCTTTTTAATCGCAAGATCTTTTGAAAAATAATGAAAATCGTGGAGACCTGTACACACTGGTGCGATGCGCTTTTCCTATTCTCATGAAGGCTTGCGATTTAAAAATCGCATGCAATTTTAAAAGCGCAGCAGTGTGTACAGGCCCTAATACTGTTAAAAGCAGATGCATCAAACCTGGTACAGTCAGTCACTGGGTGACTAGGGCCCAAACTCAGAAAGGTGGCGGAGCCACAAACAGCCAATAAGATTTGTTTATTTTTCAATGGGAATATACAAAGTATTGATACCAAGGACCCCAAAGCTGATAAACTTGATAATTGAGTGACTGTATGTCAAGGTTAGAAAAAGTGGTCGGTGCCAACAACTAAATTTTTAACATGGCAGGGTTCCCAAACTTTACACAATTGGCCACTGGGAGACTGGGATGAATATTCAGAAATGTGGGTGGAGCCTACAACAGCCAATCAAAATTTACCGATTTTCAAGGGGACTATTCACATTGCTACCATTCTTACACTGTTGATGGCAGAGGCCTCAAACCTGATACAGTCAGTCATTGGGTGACTGGGGTCCAAATTCACTAAAGGGGTGGAGCCACAAACAGCCTATCAGATTTGTTAGATTGATTTCAGCCATTCTGTTATTGGCAGGGTTCTCAAACGTGAATATATAAAGTCAGCGCAGGTCTATAGTAATACAGATTTTGTCATTTTCTGGTATACAGGATCTTCGAACAAAAAGGTAAAGAAGCAAGGCTTACCAGATTCCAACAACCCACATTATAAGGTTGTAAACGAGTTTGATAGATGGTCCGCAGAACTTTCAAATGGTGTCGTTTCGCCAGCGATGTTGCACACCACAAATTCCTCCGGAATATATTAGATATCCTGAGGTCGCAGAGACTCGCCAAAGGGGAGTCCAGTAGGATTGTGACATGAAAAAGATGTACGGCACATCTAAGTGTAAACCGTCTTTATTACATAACAAGTAAAACAATTTAAAAACAAGGATAAAAGAAACTCACATACGGGGCCCGTGCACTGGGAACCCCGAAAAAGTAGCGCGCATAAAATGGTCAACAGAAGACCTCAAATAAAATGGTGCCGCCTGTCGCCTTCCCGACCGGTTTCGCAATCTTGCGTCATCGGGGAGAAAGGCGACCAGGCGGCCAGCACCAACTTTATAACATTTTTGAATCAAAAAGTGGGAGTGGTTAGGCTCCACCTTATTCAGACTACACTAATCAAAGGCAGAAAGCATCAAACACAAAATAAAACATTGTGACAGATTGCATCGTGTCAGAGGGAAAGTAGCAAAAGATCTCTCAGATAGTGTGAATAAGAAGAGGTGAATGCAATATTACCTGCATATTCAATTCGTAGTAGGCTAGTTAGGGCTAAATTAAAAGCTAGATTGATTACTCTGCCCTAGGGCATGTCTTTCCTATGTAAAAACTTTTCTCTAGCTGAAAAGCAGGCACTTCCTGTACCAGAAGTAGTCACTGGAACTCAGGAAGTAGCCTTGCACTCCACCAGGGTCAAGTGGAGCACAAGTTCTTCCTGTGGGGGAAGAAAAAAAAATGCAATGCGTATGCAATGACACATACGATCATAAAAGCATAAACAATGAAGCACATAGCAGTGCAGTGTGGCTATAAATATGCATGAAGTGTACTTAGGTGTGCCATGAAAAGCACGTCCAATGTACTATACTAAGAAGGTGCATAAATCTGTATGCATAGTAGAAACAATTAAATGATAGAACAGCCTCCATGGGAGCTCCGAGGACCTTTAGTGGTGAAAGTAAAGAACATCTATAGTGATCATGCAAGACAGATCCCATACGTATTGGATAGATGGAAATTATGCAAAGTTATGCAAATGTATGTACACAGCAGTGTAATGCGGCTATGATTACTTAAAAAAAAAAAAAAAAAAATGGATTGCTTAAGCGTGCCGTAAAGAGCACATCTAAAGTGAAAGCGATCTCTACTACAGTGTAGAACACGCATGTGGCGACGCATAAAACATCAAAAAGCGCACATAGGGACAAAAATCCACTGCGAGCATCTAAACCGACATATGGAACAATAAACAAAAATAATTGGTCTTATGCTGCAATAAAGTCGCATTTTGTGAAAAAAAAATAAATAAAAAAAAAATTAAAAAAAATGCAATGCGTATGCAATAACGCATACGATCACAAAAACGTAAACAATGAAGCACATAGCAGTGCAGTGCAGCTATAAATATGCATGAAGTGTACTTAGGTGTACCATGAAAAGCACATCTAATATACTATACTAAGAAGGTGCATAAATCTGTATGTATAGTGGAAACAATAAAATGATAGAACAGCCTCCGTGGGAGCTCCGGGGACCTCAAGTGATGAAAGTGAGGAGCATCCATAGTGATCATGCAAGACAGATCCCATAGGTATCCGATAAATGGGAATTATGCTGAATTATGCAAATTCATGTGCACAGCCGTGTAATGCGGCTATGATTACACATAAAAAACTCCATGCACCGATAACAGAGGACAACAGACAACACTCTGTGAGGTATGGAACAACAAAGGGAAAAAGGGGGACCACAACCTCCCAATATATCCTATCCAAATAAAGAAGGTATATAAATTTGTATGCTTAGTGAAAAAAACAGTGACAGAATAGAACAGCCTCAAACGGAGCTCCGAGGGCATCTAGTGGTGAAATGAGCAACAATCAGTGATCATGCAAGACAGGCCCCAAAGGAAACAGATAGTGAAATTTATGCAAAAAATTAAAAATTATTATTAAAAATATTAAAAATGCAGTCAAATTGACCAGTATATGCGGGCCTTACAAAAAAGCATGCAAATGGATGGAAGATAAAGAATATGATGAAGCATTAAGAATTATTGATAAAACAGTTTACATCCAGTTCAATATTCAAACCAGCTGGACTGAGGGTATTCAGTCTAAAGATCCATTCAGTTTCTAATCTCGATATATCTCTTTCCAAATTTTGTCCCCTCCAGCATCTTTTAGTACCATCGATAACACAAAACTTCAAGCCTGAAGGGTCCCTGTCGTGATGGAGGGCAAAATGTTTCGAGACCGAATGATCCTTAAACCCTTTACGTATAAGGTAGACATGTTCTCCCAATCTTTCTTTGAAGGTTCTAGTGGTTCTACCTACATATCTCAGTCCACAAGGACATTCTAAAAGATAAACTATATGTGTGCTTTCGCATGTGAAAAGACGTCTAATCTGCAGTGTGGGACTTCGGTGATCATTCCCAGCAAAGGAAGTAATTTTTCTGGGCATATTGATGCAAGCCTTGCAACCTTTGCATTTCTTGCATCGAAAAAAACCTTTTAGGGGTAATAAATGGGCAGAGGCAGTTTTAGGTGGATCTATATGGCTATGTACAAGACGATCTCTAAGATTAGGCGCTCTCCTGAAGATAACTCCCGGATTGTCCGCAAGCATAGGACCAATCACTGGATCACTCCTCAGGAGATGCCAATTCTTGTACAAAACTTTTTTTATGTCTTTGTGTTGGATATTATATTGAGTGAGAAAGTTAATGCCATTCTGTTTAGTAGTATCCACTGTTCTATTCCTCTTGGTGAACGACCGGACTTCCTGACCAATCTCATCCCTCACAGGTACAAGGTCTGAGGCCGGGTAGCCTTTATCTTTAAATCTAGAGATAAGAAGGTCACTTTGGATAAAATAATCAGTTTGGGAGGAGCAATTCCTACGCACACGGTGGAATTGACTCCTAGGTACCCCCTTAAGTCATGGACGATAGTGACAGCTAGTAGTAGGAATAAAGCTATTTCTGTCAGTCTCTTTGAAGAAAGTTTTTGTAGTAAATTGATTGTTGTCAAGAGAAATCACTAAATCCAAAAAATTAATCTCTGAGGAGCTACAGACACAGTTAAAAACCAAATTATCCGTGTTATTATTAATATGTTGAATAAAGGGTTGTAGCCCTAATTTTGAGCTCACACACCCTTACGGAATCTGAAATGAAACTTCTAGACAAGGGTCTTAATTTGCACCACCAAAACCATTGAATAAATTTGACTTGTTTATTGATGCCCACAAATTTATACGTAAGCTTAATGTTAAAAAGTTCTTTCTTAGTAAAACCGCTCCCACAAGTAATACTGTGGATCTTAGTCTAGAGAGAAATCTATTTAATAGCGGACTGAGGAATATATCCACTTTTAACCCTTTAATTTGGAATAATCATGCTATAGAAACTTTCAAAAAATCACTGTTGAGTGACATTCAAGCTTTGGAGGTAAAAAAACCCAGAGGTAACATTGAAGTCCAGAATGCCCTATCATTACTTCTAGAGGAAAAAGATATGGTTATTAAGCCTGCGGATAAGGGGGGGGGGGGGGGGATTGTTCTTCTAGATAGAACAGATTATAAGGAAGAAATGACTAGATTGTTAAGTGACCAGGCCACTTACCAATTATTAAGGGGTAATCCCGGTAATCGTTTTTATGACGAATTGGGAGAATTAGTTTTGAGAGGTGAATCGGAAGGATTTTTGAATAAATTGGAGGCAGATTATCTTATTCCCTCTTTTATTAGCACCCCGGTCATATACTATCTTCCTAAAGTGCACAAAGATCCCCTCCACCCTCCGGGTAGACCCATAGTGAGTGGGATTAATTCCATTACCTCACGTTTAGGGGAATTTGTAGATAAATTTCTACAACCTCTCGTTCCCCCTATTCCTTCTTATCTAAGAGATTCTGGACATCTGATTGAGTTATTGGATTCCTTGATTTGTACAGATCCCTGTGTCTTGATGGCCGCAGACATCTCCTCTCTGTATACAGTTATCCAGCAGGAAGCGGGAGCGCATGCGGTTCGCCGTTGTTTGGAAAATAGCCAGACGCTCAATCGTGCACAAATCGATTTTTTGATCGAGTGCCTTAATTTCTCTATGACCAGGAATTATTTCTGGTTTGATGGCCAGTACTATCTACAGAAAGTCGGCGTTGCGATGGGCGCGAAATACGCCCCCAGCCTTGCGAATCTTTTTCTTGCCTGCTGGGAGGAGATTTTCATTAAAACTGATCTTTTTCCTCAATTACTGTTATACAAGAGATACATAGATGATGTGGTGGTCATCTGGAAGGGGGATTTAAATTCTTCACAACCCTTTATTCAACATATTAATAATAACACGGATAATTTGGTTTTTAACTGTGTCTGTAGCTCCTCAGAGATTAATTTTTTTGGATTTAGTGATTTCTCTTGACAACAATCAATTTACTACAAAAACTTTCTTCAAAGAGACTGACAGAAATAGCTTTATTCCTACTACTAGCTGTCACTATCGTCCATGGCTTAAGGGGGTACCTAGGAGTCAATTCCACCGTGTGCGTAGGAATTGCTCCTCCCAAACTGATTATTTTATCCAAAGTGACCTTCTTATCTCTAGATTTAAAGATAAAGGCTACCCGGCCTCAGACCTTGTACCTGTGAGGGATGAGATTGGTCAGGAAGTCCGGTCTTTCACCAAGAGGAATAGAACAGTGGATACTACTAAACAGAATGGCATTAACTTTCTCACTCAATATAATATCCAACACAAAGACATAAAAAAAGTTTTGTACAAGAATTGGCATCTCCTGAGGAGTGATCCAGTGATTGGTCCTATGCTTGCGGACAATCCGGGAGTTATCTTCAGGAGAGCGCCTAATCTTAGAGATCGTCTTGTACATAGCCATATAGATCCACCTAAAACTGCCTCTGCCCATTTATTACCCCTAAAAGGTTTTTTTCGATGCAAGAAATGCAAAGGTTGCAAGGCTTGCATCAATATGCCCAGAAAAATTACTTCCTTTGCTGGGAATGATAACCGAAGTCCCACACTGCAGATTAGACGTCTTTTCACATGCGAAAGCACACATATAGTTTATCTTTTAGAATGTCCTTGTGGACTGAGATATGTAGGTAGAACCACTAGAACCTTCAAAGAAAGATTGGGAGAACATGTCTACCTTATACGTAAAGGGTTTAAGGATCATTCGGTCTCGAAACATTTTGCCCTCCATCACGACAGGGACCCTTCAGGCTTGAAGTTTTGTGTTATCGATGGTACTAAAAGATGCTGGAGGGGACAAAATTTGGAAAGAGATATATCGAGATTAGAAACTGAATGGATCTTTAGACTGAATACCCTCAGTCCAGCTGGTTTGAATATTGAACTGGATGTAAACTGTTTTATCAATAATTCTTAATGCTTCATCATATTCTTTATCTTCCATCCATTTGCATGCTTTTTTGTAAGGCCCGCATATACTGGTCAATTTGACTGCATTTTTAATATTTTTAATAATATTTTACATTTTTTGCATAAATTTCACTATCTGTTTCCTTTGGGGCCTGTCTTGCATGATCACTGATTGTTGCTCATTTCACCACTAGACGCCCTCGGAGCTCCGTTTGAGGCTGTTCTATTCTGTCACTGTTTTTTTCACTAAGCATACAAATTTATATACCTTCTTTATTTGGATAGGATATATTGGGAGGTTGTGGTCCCCCTTTTTCCCTTTGTTGTTCCCTACCTCACAGAGTGCTGTCTGTTGTCCTCTGTTATCGGTGCATGGAGTTTTTTATGTGTAATCATAGCCGCATTACACGGCTGTGCACATGAATTTGCATAATTCAGCATAATTTCCATTTATCGGATACCTATGGGATCTGTTTTGCATGATCACTTTGGATGCTCCTCACTTTCATCACTTGATGTCCCCGGAGCTCCCACGGAGGCTGTTCTATCATTTTATTGTTTCCACTATACATACAGATTTATGCACCTTCTTAGTATAGTATATTAGATGTGCTTTTCATGGTACACCTAAGTACACTTCATGCATATTTATAGCTGCACTGCACTGCTATGTGCTTCATTGTTTACGTTTTTGTGATCGTATGCGTTATTGCATACGCATTGCATTTTTTTAATTTTTTTTTATTTATTTATTTTTTTTTCACAAAATGCGACTTTATTGCAGCATAAGACCAATTATTTTTGTTTATTGTTCCATATGTCGGTTTAGATGCTCGCAGTGGATTTTTGTCCCTATGTGCGCTTTTTGATGTTTTATGCGTCGCCGCATGCGTGTTCTACACTGTAGTAGAGATCGCTTTCACTTTAGATGTGCTCTTTACGGCACGCTTAAGCAATCCTTTTTTTTTTTTTTTTAAGTAATCATAGCTGCATTACACTGCTGTGTACATACATTTGCATAACTTTGCATAATTTCCATCTATCCAATACCTATGGGATCTGTCTTGCATGATCACTATAGATGTTCTTTACTTTCACCACTTAACCACTTGAGGATCTAGGGCTTTACCCCCCTTAAGGACCGGCCACTTTTTTTCCATTCAGACCACTGCAGCTTTCACGGTTTATTGCTCGCTCATACAACCTACCACCTAAATGAATTTTGGCTCCTTTTCTTGTCACTAATACAGCTTTCTTTTGGTGCTATTTGATTGCTCCTGCGATTTTTACTTTTTATTATATTCATCAAAAAAGACATGAATTTTGGCAAAAAAATGATTTTTTTACTTTCTGTGCTGACATTTTTCAAATAAAGTAAAATTTCTGTATACATGCAGCGCGAAAAATGTGGACAAACATGTTTTTGATTAAAAAAAACCCTTTCAGTGTATATTTATCGGTTTGGGTAAAAGTTATAGCGTTTACAAACTATGGTGCAAAAAGTGAATTTTCCCATTTTTCAGCATCTATAACTTTTCTGACCCCCTGTCATGTTTCATGAGGGGCTAGAATTCCAGGATAGTATAAATACCCCCCAAATGACCCCATTTTGGAAAGAAGACATCCCAAAGTATTCACTGAGAGGCATAGTGAGTTCATAGAAGATATTAATTTTTGTCACAAGTAAGCGGAAAATGACACTTTGTGACAAAAAAAAAAGTTTCCATTTCTTCTAACTTGCGACAAAAAAAAAATGAAATCTGCCACGGACTCACCATGCCTCTCTCTGAATACCTTGAAGTGTCTACTTTCCAAAATGGGGTCATTTGTGGGGTGTGTTTACTGTCCTCGCATTTTGGGGGTGCTAATTTGTAAGCACCCCTGTAAAGCCTAAAGGTGCTCATTGGACTTTGGGCCCCTTAGCGCAGTTAGGCTGCAAAAAAGTGCCACACATGTGGTATTGCCGTACTCAGGAGAAGTAGTATAATGTGTTTTGGGGTGTATTTCTACACATACCGATGCTGGGTGGGAGAAATATCTCTGTAAATGACAATGTTTTTATTTTTTTTACACACAATTGTCCATTTACAGAGAGATTTCTCCCACTCAGCATGGGTATGTGTACAAATACACCCCAAAACACATTATACTACTTCTCCTGAGAACGGCGATACCACATGTGTGGCACTTTTTTGCACCCTAACTGTGCTAAAGGGCCCAAAGTCCAATGAGTACCTTTAGGATTTCACAGGTCATTTTGAGAAATTTCGTTTCAAGACTACTCCTCACGGTTTAGGGCCCCTAAAATGCCAGGACAGTATAGGAACCCCACAAATGACCCCATTTTAGAAAGAAGACACCCCAAGGTATTCCGTTAGTAGTACGGTGAGTTCATAGAAGATTTTATTTTTTGTCACAAGTTAGCGGAAAATGACACTTTGTGAAAAAAACCAATAAAAAACAATTTCCGCTAACTTGTGACAAAAAATAAAATCTTCTATGAACTCACCGTACTACTAACAGAATACCTTGGGGTGTCTTCTTTCTAAAATGGAGTCATTTGTGGGGTTCCTATACTGTCCTGGCATTTTAGGGGCCCTAAACCGTGAGGAGTAGTCTTGAAACTAAATTTCTCAAAATGACCTGTGAAATCCTAAAGGTACTCATTGGACTTTGGGCCCCTTAGCGCAGTTAGGGTGCAAAAAAGTGCCACACGTGGTATCGCCGTACTCGGGAGAAGTAGTACAATGTGTTTTGGGGTGTATTTTTACACATACCCATGCTGGGTGGGAGAAATAACTCTGTAAATGGACAATTGTGTGTAAAAAAATCAAAAGATTGTCATTTACAGAGGTATTTCTCCCACCCAGCATGGGTATGTGTAAAAATACACCTCAAAACACATTGTACTACTTCTCCCGAGTACGGTGATACCACATGTGTGGCACTTTTTTGCACCCTAACTGCACTAAGGGGCCCGAAGTCCAATGAGTACCTTTAGGATTTCACAGGTCATTTTTGTTTCAAGACTACTCCTCACGGTTTAGGGCCCCTAAAATGCCAGGGCAGTATAGGAACCCCACTAATGACCCCATTTTAGAAAGAAGACACCCCAAGGTAATCCGTTAGGAGTATGGTGAGTTCATAGAAGTTTTTATTTTTTTGTCACAAGTTAGCGGAAATTGATTTTAATTATTTTATTTCACAAAGTGTCATTTTCCGCTAACTTGTGACAAAAAATAAAATCTTCTATGAACTCACCATACTCCTAACGGAATACCATTGGGTGTCTTCTTTCTAGAATGGGGTCATTTGTGGGGTTCCTATACTGCCCTGGCATTTTAGGGGCCCTAAACCGTGAGGAGTAGTCTTGAAACCAAATGTCGCAAAATGACCTGTGAAATACTAAAGGTACTCATTGGACTTTGGGCCCCTTAGCGTACTTAGGGTGTAAAAAAGTGCCACACATGTGGTACCGCCGTACTCAGGAGAAGTAGTATAATGTGTTTTGGGGTGTATTTTTACACATACCCATGCTAAGTGGGAGAAATATCTCTGTAAATGACAATTGTTTGATTTTTTTTACACACAATTGTCCATTTACATAGACATTTCTCCCACCCAGCATGGGTATGTGTAAAAATACACCCCAAAACACATTATACTTCTTTTCCTGAGTACGGCGGTACCACATGTGTGACACTTTTTTGCAGCCTAGGTGCGCTAAGGGGCCCAACGTCCTATTCACAGGTCATTTTGAGGCATTTGTTTTCTAGACTACTCCTCACGGTTTAGGGCCCCTAAAATGCCAGGGCAGTATAGGAACCCCACAAGTGACCCCATTTTAGAAAGAAGACACCCCAAGGTATTCCGTTAGGTGTATGGCAAGTTCATAGAAGATTTTATTTTTTGTCACAAGTTAGTGAAAAATGACACTTTGTGAAAAAAACCCAATAAAAATCAATTTCCGCTAACTTTTGACAAAAAATAAAATCTTCTATGAACTCGTCATACACCTAACAGAATACCTTGGGGTGTCTTTTTTTCTAAAATGGGGTCACTTGTGGGGTTCCTATACCGCCCTGGCATTTTACGGGCCCAAAACCGTGAGTAGTCTGGAAACCAAATGTCTTAAAATGACTGTTCAGGGGTATAAGCATCTGCAAATTTTTATGACAGGTGGTCTATGAGAGGGCGAATTTTGTGGAACCGGTCATAAGCAGGGTGGCCTTTTAGATGACAGGTTGTATTGGGCCTGATCTGATGGATAGGAGTGCTAGGGGGGTGACAGGAGGTGATTGATGGGTGTCTCAGGGGGTGGTTAGAGGGGAAAATAGATGCAATCAATGCACTGGGGAGGTGATCGGAAGGGGGTCTGAGGGGGATCTGAGGGTTTGGCCGAGTGATCAGGAGCCCACACGGGGCAAATTAGGGCCTGATCTGATGGGTAGGTGTGCTAGGGGGTGACAGGAGGTGATTGATGGGTGTCTCAAGGTGTGATTAGAGGGGGGAATAGATGCAAGCAATGCACTGGCGAGGTGAGCAGGGCTGGGGTCTGAGGGCATTCTGAGGGTGTGGGCGGGTGATTGAGTGCCCTAGGGGCAGATAGGGGTCTAATCTGATAGGTAGCAGTGACAGGGGGTGATTGATGGGTAATTAGTGGGTGTTTAGGATAGAGAACAGATGTAAACACTGCACTTGGGAGGTGATCGGACGTCGGATCTGCGGGCGATCTATTGGTGTGGGTGGGTGATCAGATTGCCCGCAAGGGGCAGGTTAGGGGCTGATTGATGGGTGGCAGTGACAGCGGGTGATTGATGGGTGGCAGTGACAGGGGGTGATTGATGGGTGGCAGTGACAGGGGGTGATTGATGGGTGATTGATAGGTGATTGACAGGTAATCAGTGGGTTATTACAGGGGAGAACAGATGTAAATATTGCACTGGCGAATTGATAAGGGGGGGTCTGAGGGCAATCTGAGCGTGTAGGCGGGTGATTGGGTGCCCGCAAGGGGCAGATTAGGGTCTGATCTAATGGGTAACAGTGACAGGTGGTGATAGGGGGTGATTGATGGGTGATTGATGGGTAATTAGTGGGTGTTTAGAGAGAATAGATGTAAACACTGCGCTTGGGTGGTGATCTGATGTCGGATCTGCGGGCGATCTATTGGTGTGGGTGGGTGATCAGTTTGCCCGCAAGGGGCAGGTTAGGGGCTGATTGATGGGTGGCAGTGACAGGGGGTGATTGATGGGTGGCAGTGACAGGGGGTGATTGATGGGTGATTGACAGGTGATTGACAGGTGATCAGTGGGTTATTACAGGGAAGGACAGATGTAAATAATGCCCTGGCGAATTGATAAGGGGGGGTCTGAGGGAAATCTGAGAGTGTAGGCGGGTGATTGGGTGCCCGCAAGGGGCAGATTAGGGTCTGATCTGATGGGTAACAGTGACAGGTGGTGATAGGGGGTGATTGATGGGTGATTGATGGGTAATTAGTGGGTGTTTAGAGGAGAGAATAGATGTAAACACTGCGCTTGGGTGGTGATCTGATGTCGGATCTGCGGGCGATCTATTGGTGTGGGTGATCAGATTGCCCGCAAGGGGCAGGTTAGGGGCTGATTGATGGGTGGCAGTGACAGGGGGTGATTGACGGGTGATTGACAGGTGATTGACAGGTGATTGACAGGTGATCAGGGGGGATAGATGCATACAGTATTGGGGGGGGGGTCTGGGGAGAATCTGAGGGGTGGGGGGTGATCAGGAGGGGGCAGGGGGGAAAAAAATAGCGTTGACAGATAGTGACAGGGAGTGATTGATGGGTGATTAGGGGGGTGATTGGGTGCAAACAAGGGTCTGGGGGCAGGGGGGGGGTCTGATGGGTGCTGTGGGCGATCTGGGGCAGGGGGGGGGGGAAATCAGTGTGCTTGGTGCAGACTAGGGTGGCTGCAGCCTGCCCTGGTGGTCCCTCGGACACTGGGACCACCAGGGCAGGAGGCAGCCTGTATAATACACTTTGTAAACATTACAAAGTGTATTATACACTTTGTATGCGGCGATCGTCGGGTTAACATCCCGCCGGCGCTTCCGTATGGCCAGCGGGATGTTGCGGCGGGTGAGCGGCTCCAGGCGGAGGCGGAGGATCGCGTCACGGATGACGCGATCGCTCCGCCCATGCCCCTACAAGGACCGCCGCCATTTGTCAATACGGCGGTCCTTGCGGGGTCCACTTCCCGGCCGCCATTTGTCAATACGGCGGTCGGGAAGTGGTTAAGGTCCTCGGAGCTCCCATGGAGGCTGTTCTATCATTTAATTGTTTCTACTATGCATACAGATTTATGCACCTTCTTAGTATAGTACATTAGACGTGCTTTTCATGGCACACCTAAGTACACTTCATGCATATTTATAGCCACACTGCACTGCTATGTGCTTCATTGTTTATGCTTTTATGATCGTATGTGTCATTGCATACGCATTGCATTTTTTTTTCTTCCCCCACAGGAAGAACTTGTGCTCCACTTGACCCTGGTGGAGTGCAAGGCTACTTCCTGAGTTCCAGTGACTACTTCTGGTACAGGAAGTGCCTGCTTTTCAGCTAGAGAAACGTTTTTACATAGGAAAGACATGCCCTAGGGCAGAGTAATCAATCTAGCTTTTAATTTAGCCCTAACTAGCCTACTACGAATTGAATATGCAGGTAATATTGCATTCACCTCTTCTTATTCACACTATCTGAGAGATCTTTTGCTACTTTCCCTCTGACACGATGCAATCTGTCACAATGTTTTATTTTGTGTTTGATGCTTTCTGCCTTTGATTAGTGTAGTCTGAATAAGGTGGAGCCTAACCACTCCCACTTTTTGATTCAAAAATGTTATAAAGTTGGTGCTGGCCGCCTGGTCGCCTTTCTCCCCTGATGACGCAAGATTGCGAAACCGGTCGGGAAGGCGACAGGCGGCACCATTTTATTTGAGGTCTTCTATTGACCATTTTATGCGCGCTACATTTTCGGGGTTCCCAGTGCACGGGCCCCGTATGTGAGTTTCTTTTATCCTTGTTTTTAAATTGTTTTACTTGTTATGTAATAAAGACGGTTTACACTTAGATGTGCCGTACATCTTTTTCATGTCACAATCCTACTGGACTCCCCTTTGGCGAGTCTCTGCGACCTCAGGATATCTAATATATTCCGGAGGAATTTGTGGTGTGCAACATCGCTGGCGAAACGACACCATTTGAAAGTTCTGCGGACCATCTATCAAACTCGTTTACAACCTTATAATGTGGGTTGTTGGAATCTGGTAAGCCTTGCTTCTTTACCTTTTTGTTCGAAGATCCTGTATACCAGAAAATGACAACATCTGTATTACTATAGACCTGCGCTGACTTTATATATTCATTGCTTGTGTGGACTTTTGGACATTGTCCTTCTCGGCTGCGGTCGCCTTCTGCCTTGGCGCTGACACTCGTTGTTTATTAGGGTTCTCAAACGTGACACAGTTGGCCACTGGGTGACTGGGACTAATATTCAGGAAAGTGGGTGGAGCCTACAGCAGCCAATCAAAATTCACCTTTTGATTTTCAAGGGGAATATTGCAACTGCAGCCATTCTTACACTGTTAATGGCAGAGGCCTCAAACCTGCTACAGTCGGTCATTAAGTGTGTGGGGTTCAAATTCAGTAAAGGGGCGGAGCCAAAAACAGCCAGATTTCTTTGCTGGATAAACTGCTTCCATTACCACAATTTTGATGCCAGGAACCCAAAAGCTCACAAACTTGGTCATTGTGTAGTGACTGTGTGTCCAGGTTACAAAAAGTGGGAGGAGTTAAAACTGATTTTTCTGGGAAATTGTAAACTGCAGCCCTTCCTCACTGTTAATGGAAGGGTTCTCAAACTTAGCATAGCTGCTAACTGGGTGACTGGGATTAATGTTCAGAAAAGTGGGTGGAACCTAAAAATGCCAATCAAAAATCACATGTCACTTTTCAAGGAGAAAAGTACAATTGCTGCCATTCTTGCACTGTTAATGGCACAAGCCTCAGACCTGGTACAGTTGGTCATTGGGTCACAGGGGATCAAATTCAGAAAAGGGGACAGAGCCACAAACAGTGAATCAGATTGGTTTCATTTCATGGGAAAATACAAATTATTGATGCCAAGGACCCCAAAGCTCACAAACTTGGTCATGGAGTGACTGTGTGTCCAGGTTACAAAAAGTTGTCGGAGCCAAAAACAAATTTCACTGGGAAAGTGTAAACTGCAGCCCTTCTTAAACTGTTTATGGCAGGGTTCCCAAACTTTGCCCAGATGGTCACTGAGTGACTGAGATTAATATTCAGGGAAGTGGGTGGAACCTATAATAGACAATCAAAATTCACCTGTTGATTTTCAAGTGGATAATTTCAATTGCTGCCATTTTTCCACTGTTAATAGCAGATGCCTCAAACCTGCTACAGTTGGTCATTGGGTGACTGGGGTTCAAATGCTGGAGAGGGGGTGAAGCCACAAACAACCAATCTGATTTGTTTAATTTCTATTGGAATATACAAATTATTGATGCCAAGGACCCCAAAGCTCACAAACTTGGTAATTGAGTGTTTGTCCGTTAGGGTTATAAAGTGGCCGGAGCTAACACCAGCCAAATACATACACGGGCAATGCCGGGTCATCAATGGGTGGAGACAAATACAAATTTCACTGGGAAAATGTAAACTGCAGCTATTCTTACACTGTTAATGGCAGGGTTTTTAAACTTTGCACAGTTGGTCACTGGGTGACTGGGATTAATATTCAGAAAAGTGGGTGGAGCCTACAAAAGTGTATCAAACTTCACCTATTGCTTTTCAATGGGAATATTTAATTGCTACCATTCTTGCACTGTTAATGGCACAGGCCTCAAACCTGGTACAGTTGGTTATTGGGTGACTGGGGTTCAAATTCAGAAAAGGGTGTGGAGCCACAAACAGCCAATCAGATTTTTTCATTTCAATGCAAATTATTGATACCAAAGACCGCAAAGCTCACAAACTTGGTCAGTGAGTAATTGTGTGTTAGGGCTAGAAAAATTATGCAGAGTCAACACCAGCCAAATACATACCCGGGCAACGCCGGGCAATCAGCTAGTCAGATATATTACTAACCTCTGGACACCAGAGATATATGAGTGTGTTTGGTGCAACAGTAATACTTTGAGGACAATACCTGGAGAACAGGTACAAAGGCAGTAAGGAATACTGCACTAGAGAACAAGAAACTATCAGTAGCCTGAGAATCTCCCGAAGGGAGGAGTCAGGCTGGGAGTAGGAAGGACCAGAGTGTGAGTGACACCAATAGGAGGATGTCACTGACTGATCTGTGAACTATCTCTTAACTGTGGAGATAGCTCTCGAGGTCGGGCAAGCCAGGTCGGCAACACACGGACAGACAAAGTACAAAGACAGGAGGCTGATTCGGTAATCCTAAGGCACGCAGGGTTTGGCAACAGAGTATCAGATATAGCGAAGTACCGAATCAGTGATCAGAAGAGTGGTCAGGAAAGCAGAAAGTCATAACAGATAATAAACAATGCCTAGTCTTGGGTGTGAGCTCCGTGATCATCAACACCCTGGAACTAGTCTGACATATAACAGAATGGTAATACAAGTCCCTAGTCTTGGGTGTGAGGTCCGTGATCATCAACACCCTGGAACTAGTCTGAAGTATAACAGAATGGTAACACAAGTCCCTAGTCTTGGGTGTGAGGTCCGTGATCATCAACACCCTGGAACTAGACTGAAGTATAACAGAATGGTAACACAAGTCCCTAGTCTTGGGTGTGAGGTCCGTGATCATCAACACCCTGGAACTAGACTGAAGTATAACAGAATGGTAGCACAAGACCCTAGTCTTGGGTGTGAGGTCCGTGATCATCAACCCCCCGGAACTAGTCTGACATATAACAGAATGGTAACACAGATTCTGACAAAAGGTCTGAGTGCTTCCACGTAGTGATCGCAACGGCAGACAACCAGTGAATGACCAGCACCCAGTATATATAGCACAGCGCTCTCCAGCGCCTCCCCTAAGTGCTGGACCAATGGGAACTGGTTGAATCGTCAGCTGACCGGCTTGGTCAGCTGACTCCCTTCTGGCTGTCATAAAAGTTCTGCCTCTCAGCGCGAGCGCGCGTCCTTCTGAACCTGTGTGGACTATCAGTCCCAGCCACACCAGACATGTGTTGTGTACCACCCGCCGCACTGGATGCGGAACCAGCCGCACCGCTATCAGGGCATGCGGCGGTTTCTCCGCGTTCAGCCATACTAGCAGATGTAGGCCTACGCGTGCAAACCGCCGCGTTAGAAGCAGAATCAGCCGCCTTGTTCTGAGCACACGTGGCGGCTTTTCCGCGTTTTATCACAGTACCCCCCCCTGAGGAGTGGACTGCGGACAGCTCCTACCCGGTTTCTCAGGATGTAGGGCGTGGAACTCCCTCTTTAATTCATCCGCATGCATGCGGCAATCAGGTACCCATGTTCTTTCCTCAATGCCATAACCCTTCCAGTGAACGAAATAATGTACCGAGTTCTGTACAGTACGTGAGTCTAAAATCTTTTCCACTTCATACTCAGGTTGGTCATCCACCATCACAGGGGGAGGAGGAGTGGAATCTACATGCACTGCTGGCTTAAGCAGGGATACATGGAACGATCTCACACCACGCATGCTGGCAGGAAGATCAATGGCATAAGTAACATTGTTGATTTTCCTGGTTACTGGGAAAGGACCCACAAATCTGGGTCCTAGCTTGGGTGAAGGCTGTTTTAGAGCCAAATGACGAGTGGACACCCAGACCAAGTCTCCTGGCTGGAACTTCCACTCTATGGAACGTTTCTTGTCAGCTTGTCCTTTCTGACTCTGAAAAGCCTTCTCTAGATTCTTTTTCACAATTCCCCAAATGTTTTTAAATGACTTTTGCCAAGCCTCCAAAGCTGGAAACGGAGTGGAAGCTACTGGCAATGGAGAGACCCTAGGCAACCTTCCTGTTACAACCTGGAATGGAGAGAATCCAGAAGAAGAGCTTTTCAAATTATTGTGTGCAAATTCTGCAAACGGCAAGAAATTCACCCAATCAGTCTGTGCATCCGCAACATAACACCTTAGAAACTGTTCCAGAGATTGATTAATTCTCTCGGTCTGACCATTGGTCTGTGGGTGTTAGCCCGACGAAAATGAAAGTTCCATGCCCAACTGATGATGACAGAATGCCCTCCAAAATTTAGAAACAAATTGGACTCCCCGATCTGACACATATTTTCCGGAATGCCATGTAGCCGGAAGATATGCAGGATGAAGAGATCGGCCAACTCCTGGGCCAAGGGGAGTCCTTTCAGGGGCACGAAATAGGCCATTTTACTGAATCTGTTGACTACCACACAAATGACCGACATGCCCTCAGACTTCGGGAGTTTACCCACAAAATCCATGGGCAAATGGGTCCATGGTTCACTCGGGGTGGGTAAAGGCTGCAATGTTCCCACAGGTGCCTGACGGGAGGGTTTACTTCTTGCACACACTGCACATTCTCTCACATACTCCTTGCAGTCAGTTGCCAATGAAGGCCACCATGCACACCTAGCAACAAGATCCTGTGTTCTGGTGGCACCAGGATGTCCAGCATTCTTGTGGGAGTGGAACATCTGCAATATCTGGAGGCGAAATGGCAACGGTACACACATGACCCCTTCAGGCTTTCCTTCAGGGACATCCTGCTGGAAGGGACTTAAAGTTTCAGTCCAGTTCCTCCAGGTCTCTGTGGCTGCCAACACCACTTTCTGTGGGAGAATAGTCTCTGGGTCTGAGGGCTGTGCTGTCTCTGGCTCAAAACATCTGGATAAAGCATCTGCTTTAATGTTTTTACTACCTGGGGTATACGTAATTATAAATCTGAATCTCAAGAAAAACAGTGACCACCAAGCCTGTCGGGGACTCAATCTCTTAGCCCCCTCAATGTATTCCAAATTTTTGTGATCAGTGTAAACTGTAATCATATGTTCTGCTCATTCTAGACAATGACGCCATTCTTCAAAGCCCAATTTAATGGCTAGGAGCTCCCTGTTGCCTATATCATAGTTTTTCTCTGCGGGTGAAAATCTACGGGAGAAATAGGCACACGGGTGTAACCTTCCCTGCAACCCAGAACGCTGAGACAGCACAGCCCCTACCCCAACCTCTGAGGCATCTACCTCCACAATAAAGGGATAGGAGTTGTCGACGTGTCTCAAAATGGGTGCAGTACAAAACAATTCCTTCAGGGTGGAGAAAGCAGCAAGAGCTTCGGGGGACCAGTGGTTAGTATCTGCCCCTTTCTTTGTGAGGCTGGTGAGGGGTGCGATGACTGTGGAGTACCCCTTTATGAACCTTCTATAGTAGTTAGCAAACCCTAAGAATCTCTGGAGAGCCTTCAGACCCACCGGCTGAGGCCACTCCAGAACAGCAGAGACTTTGGCAGGGTCCATAGAAAGGCCCGATGTTGAAATTATGTACCCCAGAAAGGCGACAGATGTTACCTCAAAAATGCATTTCTCCAACTTGGCATATAACATGTTTTGTCTTAGCTTGCGCAACACAAACCTGACATGATCCCTATGCTCTGAGAGGTTGGCTGAAAAGATTAGTATATCATCCAAATATACCAGGACAAAATTTGCCTAAAACCTCTCTGAACACCTCATTAATGAGCTCCTGAAAGACGGCCGGGGCATTACACAACCCGAAGGGCATCACCAGGTACTCGTAATGCCCATCGGGTGTGTTAAAGGCCGTCTTCCATTCATCGCCCTCTCTGATCCATACCAGGTTGTATGCACCCCGCAAATCCAACTTTGAGAAAATCTTAGCATTGGTGACCTGCGTAAACAAATCGTCTATCAAAGGCAATGGATAGCAATTTTTTTACTGTGATTTTATTCAGGCCCTGATAATCAATGCACGGCCGAAGGCCTCCGTCTATTTTCTTTACAAAAAAGAAACCTGCTCCAGCAGGCGACCGGGAAGGGCGAATGAACCCTTTAGCTAAGTTTTCATGGATATATTCCTGCATGGCCAACTTTTCGGGCCCAGATAAATTGTAGAGATGACCTCTAGTGGGCATACAACCAGACCAGAGATCAATAGGACAATCGAAAGGGCGATGTGGAGGAAGTTTATTGGCTGACTTAGGACAAAACACGTCTGCAAACTCAGAATACTGATCTGGCAATCCTTCCACGTGAATCTTGGTCTCACCCAAGTTTACCTTCACTAAACAATGATGAGAACAATGGGAAGACCAGCTCGTTAGCTGACCAGTGGCCCAATTAATCTGAGGTGAGTGAAGTTGTAACCAAGGCATGCCAAGAATGATCGTGGAGGTTGTCATTCGTAACACAAAAAAATGCAAATTTTCTTTATGCAACACCCCGATAGTGACTCCCACTTCTGGAGTCTGTGACAGAGGACTGTTACCCTGCAGAGGGGAATCATCGACTGCAGTAACCTGAATTGGTGGTTTTACCGGGGTGACCGGAATACCCAACTTTTTTGCAAATTCGTAATCCATAAAATTAGCCGCAGAGACCGAGTCAATGAAGGCTTCAGTGACTTCAGACCTATCTTCCAACGAAATAGTACAGGGAAGAAGCAAACGTTTATCATCTAGGGGTAAAAATTGCACGCCTAGGGTATTACCCCCAACTACACCTAGGCAGTAGCGTTTCCCGACTTCTTAGGGCAATTCTGCACTCTATGACCCCCCTCTGCACAATAAAGACAGAGCTGCTCTGATATTCTGCGTTTCCGCTCCACTTGAGACAACTTTGACCGACCAATCTGCATTGGCTCCTGTGGAGGTGAAGCGGGTGGAGGTGGAGTCACTGGGGGTGCAGCGTGGGACACCATTCTGTCCTGGTTTTTACCCCGGGTCTGTCTCTGATAGCGCAGCCGGCGATCTATCCTGATGGCCGATGAAATGGCCTCATCGATGGACTTAGGTTCAGGCAGACTTAACATAAGATCGGCGACCTCGACTGACAACCCTGATAAAAAAAACAATCTAAAAGGGCAAATGTGTCCCACCTGGCCGATACTGACCATCTCCTAAATTCAGCAGCATAATCCTCAACCGGACTCTTGCCTTGACGTAAAAGTTTGAGCTTCCGCTCAGAAGTCGAGGCAATGTCCAGGTTATCGTAAATTATAGCCATAGCTTTAAAAAATTCCTCTACAGAGGTTAGGGCCTGGTGACCGATGGGAAGGCTATACGCCCAGGTCTGAGAATCGCCTGATAACAAAGTTTTAATAAAGGTAACCCTTTGGGCCATAGTTCCTGAAGATTTAGGTCTTAACTCAAAGTATGATAACACTCTACTTCTAAAATTTCTGAAGTCAGATCTGTGACCAGAACATTTTTCAGGTACAGGCATATATATGTCTGTGCTAGGAGGAGATTGCACTTCATTCACAGCCGTCTGGAGGGTTTGTATAGATCCAGACAAAGCGTCCATTAACGTCTGGTGGCTGCCCAGCACTTGATTGATGTTTTCCACCGAAGTGGTAAGTGTGCCCAGACGGCTGGTGAGCGCGTCCATTTGCATTTTGGTCTGCCGTTCTGTAACGATCGGTGTAACACAGAGAGGGTCTGATTATTGGTGATCTGCAGTATCACCAAAAATACAGATATATACCTGATTATTGATGATCTACAGCATCACCTATAATCAGATATATTACTAACCTCTGGACACCAAAGATATATGAGTGTTTGGTGCAACAGTAATACTTTGAGGACAATACCTGGATAACAGGTACAAAGGCAGTAAGGAATACTGCACTAGAGAACAAGAACCTATCAGTAGCCTGAGAATCTCCCGAAGGGAGGAGTCAGGCTGGGAGTAGGAAGGACCAGAGCGTGAGTGACACCAATAGGAGGATGTCACTGACTGATCTGTGAACTATCTCTTAACTGGGGAGATAGCTCTCGAGGTCGGGCAAGCCAGGTCGGCAACACACGGACAGACAAAGTACAAAGACAGGAGGCTGATTCGGTAATCCTAAGGCACCCAGGGTTTGGCAACAGAGTATCAGATATAGCGAAGTACCGAATCAGTGATCAGAAGAGTGGTCAGGAAAGCAGAAAGTCATAACAGATAATAAACAATGCCTAGTCTTGGGTGTGAGCTCCGTGATCATCAACACCCTGGAACTAGTCTGACATATAACAGAATGGTAATACAAGTCCCTAGTCTTGGGTGTGAGGTCCGTGATCATCAACACCCTGGAACTAGTCTGAAGTATAACAGAATGGTAACACAAGTCCCTAGTCTTGGGTGTGAGGTCCGTGATCATCAACACCCTGAAACTAGACTGAAGTATAACAGAATGGTAACACAAGTCCCTAGTCTTGGGTGTGAGGTCCGTGATCATCAACATCCTGGAACTAGTCTGACATATAACAGAATGGTAACACAGATTCTGACAAAAGGTCTGAATGCTTCCACGTAGTGATCGCAACGGCAGACAACCAGTGAATGACCAGCACCCAGTATATATAGCACAGCGCTCTCCAGCACCTCCCCTAAGTGCTGGACCAATGGGAACTGGTTGAATCGTCAGCTGACCGGCTTGGTCAGCTGACTCCCTTCTGGTTGTCATAAAAGTTCTGCCTCTCAGCGCGTCCTTCTGAACCTGTGTGGACTATCAGTCCCAGCCACACCAGACATGTGTTGTGTACCACCCGCCGCGCTGGACGCGGAACCAGCCGCACTGCTATCAGGGCATGCGGCGGTTTCTCCGCGTTCAGCCATACTAGCAGATGTAGACCTACGCGTGCAAACCGCCGCGTTAGACGCAGAATCAACCGCCTTGTTCACTTCTGAGCACACGTGGCGGCTTTTCCGCATTTTCTCACAACTAACAGTGGAAAAAATTACCTGAACAGGTAGTAGTGGTAGTAGTAGTAGTAGTAGAAGACAGTAGTAGTAGACAGTAGTAGTAGTAGTAGTAGTACGCACGCAGGTAACTAATAAATCTCTAGCGTACTACAATAACTAAGTCGTGCGGCAGACAGTTAGTGACAATTAAAATCGGTCACACATGGTCAGACGCAAACAATCAATAGGGTCGGGCAGGTGACAGTCACAGGTCACTCACAACCGATGCTGGCCTGTGATGTAACTATTATTTATTACACAGTACAGAAGCGAATAAAATCACACACTAACAGTGGAAAAAATTTACTGAACGGGTAGTAGTAGTAGTAGACAGTAGTAGTAGTAGTACGCACGCTGGTAACTAATAAATCCCTAGCATACTACAATAACTAAGTCGTGTGGCAGACAGTTTAGTGACAATTAAAATCGATCACACACGGTCACACACAATCAATCAATAGGGTCGGGCAGGTGACAGTCACAGGTCACTCAACGGATGCTGGCCTGTGATGTGACTAACTATTATTTATTACACACAGTACAGAAGCTAATAAAATCACACACTAACATTACAAAAAATCTACTGACCGGGTACTAGTAGTCGTACGCAGGTAACTAATAAATCCCTCGCATAGTTCAAATAACTAAGTTGTGCGGCGCAGACAGTTGGTGACAAATACAATTAAAGTCGGTCACACACGGTCAGACGCACGCAATCAATCAATTCGGTCGGGCAGGTGACAGTCACAGGTCACTAAACGGATGCTGGCCTGTGATGTGACTAACGATTATTTATTACACACAGTACAGAAGCGAATAAAATCACACACTAACAGTACAAAGAATTAACTGAACGGGTACTAGTAGTCGTATGCAGGTAACTAATAAATCCCTTGCGTACTTCAAATAACTAAGTTGTGTGGCACAGACAGTTGGTGACAAATACAGTCTGTGACACACGGTCAGACGCAATCAATCAATAGGGTCGGGCTGATGACTGTCACAGATCACAACAGGTTTGCTGGTCTGTACAGTGTACACAGTCAGTAACACAGTAACACAGTACTGAAGCTGATAAACTAACAGACTACAGCAGTACTAAACAATTAACTACACTAGTACTAACTAAGTACACAACTAACTAGAATCCCTAACCTACCTAAGCTAGTAGTAGGCAAAGGCTGCCCTAGGCTAGCAGGCCTAGCCTGCACACAGACTAACACTAGCCTAGCACAGTATACACTATACACTATCTGGCTACAAACAATCAAATTACTAGCTATTTATATAAGAGTACAATCAATGTGTCTAGGAGGTGTTTAGGAAGCAAAACGCTAGGTTTAGCAGTGAAAATGCACTTGATCAGACGCAGCACAGCACTGGAGATACTCTCAGTACCAGCACAGTCACACAAGTACGTGGCTCCACAAGATGGCCGCCACCTTATATAGAGGAGGGGAGGCTTGCCAGTCGTCCAGCATCTGTTATAGCTGTCAGTTCACTGAGCGCTGGACCTTGCCTTTCTTGTGCCTAGTCAGCTAGTTATCAGAGCTAAATATACATGCAGACACTGCCGATATATATGTACTCTATTTAGATCAGTCTTGTAAATTGTGTATTATATTTCTTGATTAGAGATGTCGCGAACCTCCGATTTTCGGTTTGCGAACTTCCACGGAAGTTTCGGTTCGCGGAAAAGTTTGCGAACCGCAATAGACTTCAATGGGGAGGCGAACTTTGAAAAATAGAAAAAATTATGCTGGCCACAAAAGTGATGGAAAAGATGTTTCAAGGGGTCTAACACCTGGAGGGGGGCATGGCGGAGTGGGATACATGCCCAAAGTCCCGGGGAAAAATCTGGATTTGACGCAAAGCAGCGTTTTAAGGGCAGAAATCACATTGAATGCTAAATTGCAGGCCTAAAGTGCTTTCAAACATCTTGCATGGGTATACATCAATTAGGGAGTGTAATTAGAGTTCTGCTTCACACTGACACACCAAACTCACTGTGTAACGCACCGCAAACAGCTGTTTGCGTAGTGACGGCTGTGCTGGACTGGTGCGCACCGTGGCCAGAGTGTAGGCCGTGGTGTTTTTCAAGCCCATATGGTCGCCGGGCTGTGGTAGCTCAATGATAGAACAACAGTGACTGTCCAGCTGATCAAATTTGGTCTGACCACAATGAAGCAACGACCTTATTATCTTTTGTGTGCCACCCCCACCCGAGACACTCAAATAGCCGGCGGTCATTGCTTCATTGTGATGCGCAAGTTCCTTCAACGCAGCAAGGTAATGATCACGAAGGGGAATGGGCACAAGTACATGCCTTTTGTTTTTTTGTTGCAGCCGCCCGCAGCGCAGCCAGAAAAATTAGGCAGGCATGTACACGCACCAGAAAAATTTGTGTAGCGGCCGCTGCTAGCAGCGGCCTTAAAAATTCAGGAATCCGCCTAGAGTCCTGGACCCTGTTGGTGGTGGCGGAGAAGGCAGTCAAGCGGCCTGCAGGCAGAGATGCTGTGTGTGGGGACTGACTTAGTCTTTGGTCATGCAGTAGCCCTCCGTGATCCATTCCTCATTCATTTTGATAAAGGTCAGGTACTGAACACTGTCGTGACTTAGGCGACTTCTCTTCTCAGTAACTATGCCTCCAGCTGCACTGAAGGTCCTTTCTGACAGGACGCTTGCGGCAGGGCAAGAGAGAAGTTGTATGGCAAATTGGGACAGCTCTGGCCACAGGTCAAGCCTGCGCAACCAGTAGTCCAAGGGTTCATCGTCGCTTTTTGCAGAGTCTACATCCACACTCAAGGCCAGGTAGTCGGCTACCTGCCGGTCCAGGCATTGGTGGAGGGTGGATCCGGAAGGACTATGGCGAGGAGTTGGACTAAAGAACGTCCACATGTCCGACATCACCCTGAGATCGCTGGAGCGTCCTGTCCTTGCCTGCGTGGACTTGGGAGGAGGAGGGTTACTGCCAGTGGTACCTTGATTGCGTTGTGCAGCCACATCACCCTTAAATGAATTGTAACATCAGCAGGGTGGAATTCCAGCGAGTCGGGCTATCGCAAATCAGGCGTCTCACTGGCAAGTTGTTTATACGCTGAATGTCCGCAAAGCGTGCCATGGCCTTGTAAGAGCGCCTGAAATGCCCACACAACTTCCTGGCCTGCTTCAGGACGTCCTCTAAGCCTGGGTACTTGGACACAAATCTTTGCACGACAAGATTCAGCACATGTGCCATGCAGGGTATGTGTGTCAGCTTTCCCAAATTCAACACAGCAATGAGATTGCTGCCGTTGTCACACACCACGTTGCTGATATCAAGCTTGTGCGGGGTCAGCCATTGCTCCACCTGTTTGTTAAGAGCAGCCAGGAGAGCTGCTCCAGTGTGACTCTACGCTTTCAGGCAAGACATGTCTAACACTGCGTGACACCGTCGTACCTGGCATTCAGCATAGGCCCTGGGGTGCTGGGGCTGTGTAGCTGGAGAGGAGATCGTGGCACCAGCCAAGGAGGAGGAGGAGGATGACGGCAGCGAAGCGGTGGTAGCAGGTGGAGAGGAGGTGGCTGGAGGCCTGCCTGCAAGCCGTGGAGGTGTGGTCCGCTGCGCAGCCACATACTCCCTGCTTGCTGCCATCGGTCACCAGGTTGACCCAATGGGCTGTGTATGTAATGTAGTGGCCCTGCCCGTGCTTTGCAGACCAGGCATCCATGGTCAGGTGGACCCTTGACCCAACGCTGTGTGCCAGAGATGACACCACTTGCCTCTCAACTGCACGGTACAGTTTGGGTATGGCCTTTTGTGAAAAATAATTGCGGCCTGGTATCTTCCACTGCGGTGTACCAATGGCCACAAACTTACGGAAAGCCTCTGACTCCACCAGCTTGTATGGTAATAGCTGGCGAGCTAATAGTTCCGCCACGCCAGCTGTCAGACGCCGGGCAAGAGGGTGACTGGCAGACATTTGCTTCTTACGCACAAATACTTCCTTCACGGACAACTGGGTACTGCTGTGGGCAGAGGAGAATTAACCGCTGAAGGGAAAAAGCGGTGTGGAGGAGGGTGGCTGTGAAGGTGCAAGAGAGAAAGTGGATGAAGACGATGCACCTGAAGGAGGAAGAGGAGAAGGAGGGTGGCTTGTCTTTTGAGGGGTGCTGCTTTTCCTCAGGTGTTCTTGCCATAGCTGTTTGTGCCTTCTCTCCAGGTGCCTTCGTAAGGCACTTGTCCCTACGTGAGAGTTGGCCTTTCCACGGCTCAATTTTTGCTGGCAGAGACAACAGATGGCTTTGCTCCGATCTGAGACACACACGTGAAAGAATTTCCAAACCGCTGAGCCCCCCTGGGGTGATGGCGCTACGGTGGCATCAGCAGCTGACGTTGAAGGGCATGTGTGCTGGCTGGCCATAGCTGGCGATACATGGCGCCGGACACTGCCCCCAGCTGTTTCTGAGGACGAGCTCCCTCTGCTTCTATCATGGAGTCGTCTCCTCCTACTCCTCTCTGACTCATCCTCTGAACTGTCCTCCTGGTCATCTCCTCTACCGGGAACATATGTGGTATCCGTATAATCGTCATCATAATCCTCCTGGCCAGCTGCGCATTCCTCAGACACCTCCTCAAGTGCACCAACTTCAGGTGGTCCACCATCATCCCCATCCACACACGTTACGTCCATACTATTGCCACCTAACTCAGACATATGAGGTGGTGTACCTGCGCCTTCTTGTTGTTGTGACAGTAGTGGCTGGGAATCAGTGATTTCACCACCACCACCAAATAACTCCTGCGAAGTGTCAAATGCAGTGGATGTGATGCTTGTTGTTGTTGTTGCATCTGGCTGCGGGAGATGAGGTGTTCTGTGTTAAATACTCAAGCACCTCCTCACGATTTTGGGAAGTGATGGCACGTGCCTTCTTCTGAACACTGTATTTTGGGGCAGGTCCGCACGAAATCAGAGCAACACCACATTGCACAGACCTGCCGGTGCCTGGTGGCCTTCCTCTGGGTCTGCCTCTACCTCTTCCTCTACCTGGTTTGTCCATTTTGTCCATCTCGGGGGGATGCTAGCTATATGCAGTGAGGTGGGTTCTCACTCAACACAACAGGTAGTTAGATGCAGTGAGGTGGCCAGGTGGGTTCTCACTCAACACAACAGTGTAAGGAAACGCGGAAAAGCCGCCATCTCTCGAGGTGAGGCGGCTGTTTCCGCGTCCAGCATGGCGTCACAACGCGGAAAAAACGCCGCATGCCGCATAGGCAGTGCGGCGGAATCCGCATTGGTAACGGCGGAATCCGCATCGGTAACGGCGGAATCCGCATCAGAGGCGGCCCCCGCACTAGATACATTGCATGACAGTACTGGTGTGGCTGGGACTGATAGTCCACCAAGATTCAGACTTACACGCGCGCGAGCACAGAGGCAGAGTTTAAATAGCAGTTAGAAGGGAGTCGGCTGACCAGCTGGGTCAGCTGACAAATTCCACTGCTCCCATTGGACCAGCAATTAGGGAGGTCCTGGAAAGGTCCTAGAGTATATATACTGCTGGTTATTCACTTGCTCTTTGTCTGGCGTGCGATCACATACGTGGGAGCACCCAGATCCGTAGTCAGATCCTGAAGTGTGCCGGGACCAGCTGGAGCTGTAATCCTACACTTAGCTAGATATTTGATAGCTAAAGTACTAGTTTGATTGTGATTATATGTTATGACTTTTGCCTGCCTCGACTATCCTCCTGAACTCTGACCTTGTACCTCGATATTTCTGATACTCTGTTGCCGAACCTCGGCTCTTTCCTAGACTTTGTTTCTGCCTCCTGATTTTGTACCCCGATATATCTGATACTCCGCTGCCGAACCCTGCCTGTACTTTGACTCCGCCTTTGCCTACTGTATTTGTACTTTATCTGTCCATGTGTGTACGACCTGGCTTGTCTGACCTCGAGAACCGACCTCACGATTGGAGGCGGTTCCCAGTCCTGTTAGTGACACTTCTTCCTGAGTGTCACTCTCGGACTTTCCTTCCTACTGTCAGTCTGACTCCTCCCGTCTTGGAGAGCTCAGGTCTGCGGAAGGAATCCGTGCAGTTCTCCTTGCTGCACTGAGGCCTAGGCCTCCTAGTGTTACTGTTACACCAAAACACTACACTCTACTCAGGCGAACAGAGGTTAGTTTGTATATCGGATTATCGGTGAGACTGCAGATCACTTATAATCTGGTATATATCTGTATTTCCGGCGATACTGCAGATCACCGGTAATCAGATACTCTCTGCGCCCACCGATCGTTACAGAACGCCAGACCAAAAAAATGCAAATGGACGCACACACTGACCGTCTGGGCGCACTTGCCACTTCGGTGGAAAACATCAACCAAGTGCTGGGTAGCCACAAGACTATGATTGATGTCCTATCAGGCTCTGTGCGAACCCTCCAGACGTCAGTTGACTCAGTGCGATCCCCTCCTAGTGCTGACATATGTATGCCCGTACCAGATAAATTTTCCGGCCACAAGTCTGACTTCCGGAATTTTCAGAGTAGAGTGTTATCGTACTTCGAGTTGAGACCCCGATCCTCGGGGACTGAGACCCAACGGGTCACCTTTATTAAAACTTTACTGACTGGTGACTCCCAGTCATGGGCATACAACCTGCCTCCTACCGATACTGCTCTGACCTCGGTAGAGGAATTCTTTAAGGCCATGGCCGTAATTTACGACGACCCTGATCTTGCGGCAACCTCTGAGCGGAAGCTCAAACTTTTGCGCAAGACAGGGGTTCAGTCAGTAGCGTCCCTACCATAGGGTGGCAGGGGGCGCCCCGCACCGGGTGTCGGGCGCCCCAGGGGGTGTCATCAGGCCTCCCACAGAGGCCTGCGTAATGTGCAGGACAGGAGGGGGAAGCAGCACGGAAAGGAGGGGTGGCGGGGAAAGCGGCGGGGAGGGGGGCCGGACCCCCCACCTCCCTCACCTGGGTCCCCTCCTTCTGGAGCTTCCCCCTCCTAATTGGCAGCAGCGGGCAGCAGCGGGCAAGACGAGGACTTACTCACCTCCTTCCTGCGTTCCAGGCGATGGCAAATAGCGTCATCGTCACGTGACGCTGGTCTCCGCCTTCTCCACCGCGGCGCTCACTGTGCTTCCTGATTGGCGGAAGCACAGTGAGCAACAGAGAAGTCGGAGACCAGCGTCGCGTGAGGATGACGCTATGCGCCGCCGCTATCGCCAGGAGCAGGTGAGTGAGTCTTCTTCGCCACTCCTGCCCGCTGCTGCTAATTAGGAGGGGGAAGCGCCAGAAGGAGTGGACCCAGGTGAGGGAGGTGGGGGGTCCGGCCCCCCTCCCCGCCACCCCTCCTTCCAGGCTTTCCTCACACTGGGGGCAACTAAACTAGCTATACTGGGGGCAATTATACTAGCTATACTGGGGGCAATTATACTAGCTATTCTGGGGGCAATTATACTAGCTATTCTGGGGGCAGCTATACTAGCTATTCTGGGGGCAACTGTACTGGCTATACTGGGGGCAACTAAACTAGCTATACTGGGGGCAACTAAACTAGCTATACTGGGGGGCAGCTATACTGGGGGGCAGCTATACTGGGGGCAGCTATACTAGCTATACTGGGGGCAACTAAACTAGCTATACTGGGGGCAGCTAAACTAGCTATACTGGGGGCAGCTATACTGGGGGGCAGCTATACTGGGGGCAGCTATACTAGCTATACTGGAGGCAACTAAACTAGCTATACTGGGGGCAGCTATACTGGGGGCAGCTATACTGGGGGCAGCTATACTGGGGGCAGCTATACTAGCTATACTGAGGGCAGCTATACTAGCTATACTGGGGGCAGCTATACTGGGGGCAGCTATACTAGCTATACTGGGGGCAGCTATACTGGGGGCAGCTATACTAGCTATACTGGGGGGAGCTATACTGGGGGCAGCTATACTGGGGGCAACTATACTAGCTATACTGGGGCCAGCTATACTGGGGGCAGCTATACTGGGGGCAGATATACTAGCTATACTGGGGGCAGCTATACTAGCTATACTGGGGGCAGCTATACAGGGGGCAAATATACTAGCTATACAGGGGGCAAATATACTAGCTATACAGGGGGCAACTATACTAGCTATACTGGGGGCAACTATTGACGATTGAAGTGTTTTGTGGACAGGTCTGCCACATGATTGCATGTATTTTCTGGTCAAATCTGCTACATGATTGCATGTATTTTCTGGGCAAATCTGCCGACATGATTGCATGTATTTTCTGGTCAAATCTGCCGACATGATTGCATGTATTTTCTGGGCAAATCTGCCGACATGATTGCATGTATTTTCTGGGCAAATCTGCCGACATGATTGAACGTATTCTCTGGGCAAATCTGCCGACATGATTGCATGTATTTTCTGGGCAAATCTGCCGACATGATTGCATGTATTTTCTGGGCAAATCTGCTGACATGATTGCATGTATTTTCTGGGCAAATCTGCCGACATGATTGCATGTATTTTCTGGGCAAATCTGCCGACATGATTGCATGTATTTTCTGGGCAAATCTGCCGACATGATTGCATGTATTTTCTGGGCAAATCTGCCGACATGATTGCATGTATTTTCTGGGCAAATCTGCCGACATGATTGCATGTATTTTCTGGGCAAATCTGCCGACATGATTGAACGTATTCTCTGGGCAAATCTGCCGACATGATTGCATGTATTTTCTGGGCAAATCTGCCGACATGATTGCATGTATTTTCTGGGCAAATCTGCCGACATGATTGCATGTATTTTCTGGGCAAATCTGCAGACATGATTGCATGTATTTTCTGGGCAAATCTGCCGACATGATTGCATGTATTTTCTGGGCTAATCTGCCGACATGATTGAACGTATTCTCTGGGCTAATCTGCAGACATGATTGCATGTATTTTCTGGGCAAATCTGCAGACATGATTGCATGTATTTTCTGGGCAAATCTGCCGACATGATTGCATGTATTTTCTGGGCAAATCTGCCGACATGATTAAACGTATTCTCTGGGCTAATCTGCAGACATGATTGCATGTATTTTCTGGGCAAATCTGCCGACATGATTGAACGTATTCTCTGGGCAAATCTGCACACATTACGTGTATTTTCTTCAGAAAACCTGCACAATTATGTGAATTTTCTGCGGAAAGGGTCACCAAAACTTGGGTCCACTGTCTTTGCATTGTACTTTTAAAGGGAACCCGAGGTGAGAATAAATTGAGGCTGCCATATTTATCTCCTTTTAAGCAATACCAGTTGCCTGGCTGCCGTGCTGGTCCTCTGCCTCTAATTCTTTCAACCACAGACCCTGAACAAGCATGCTTGTTTCTGGTGTGATTCAGTTCACTACTGCAGCCAAATAGATCAGCAGGGCAACTAGTATTGTTTAAAAGGAAATAAATATGGCAGCCTCCATATCACTCTCACCCGGTTCACGTCAAATTACAGTTAGCTCCGCCCTCATCCGGTCATGGCCACGCCCATTTTTTTGCCGTGGCGCGCTTTGCGTGCCGCATGTTATAACGCCACCCATTTTTTGCCCCTTTACTTTTTTTTTGGGGGGGGGGGTGTCTTTATAATACCCAGCACCGGGTGTCAAATGCCCTAGGTACGCCACTGGGTTCAGTCGAGGATTACGCGGCAGAATTTCGCAGATGGTCAGTCACGGCCAGATTTAATAATTTTGCCCTCATGGATTACTTCTTGTCTGGGTTGTCGGAGGAGGTCTCCGATTTAATGCTAACCTTGCCCGAGCCCAGGACAGTCGATGAGGCCATCACATCGGCCATTCGAGTCGACCGTCGATTACGCCATCAGAGGCAGATTCGGGGCAGTCACCGTGCCAGGGTAACATCATATGTGGCACCCTCCGCTGCACCCTTAGTAACGCCACCTCCGTCTGTCTCATCTCCTCCGGCCTTGCCTCCACCCGAACCAATGCAGATTGGTTGTTCGAAATTGACCCAGGTGGAGCGAAGGCGGAGAATGATGGATCAACTGCCCGAACAAGTCGGGGAACAAATTTGCCTAGGAGTAGTGGGGGGTGACACCCTAGGCACGCCACTTGCACCCCTTAAAGAAAAGAAATTGCTTCTCCCTTGTACAGTTACATGGGAGAAGAAATCTGTGGCCACTGAGGCTTTTATTGACTCAGGCTCAGCGGCCAATTTTATGAACTTTAAGTTTGCTCAGGAGTTGGGTATTCCGCTCACTCCTGTGACACCCCCCATTCAGGTCACGGCAGTAGACGATTCCCCTCTACAACGGAATCGTGCTCTGTCACAGACCCCGGAGGTGAAGGTCACCATAGGGGCACTGCATGGGGAACAATTATCGTTTTTTGTATTGCACATGTCTACCTCAACTATTATCCTAGGCATGCCGTGGTTGCAACTTCATTCACCTCAAATAGACTGGGCCACGGGTCAGTTAACCACTTGGTCACCTCATTGTTTTCAGCGGTGTTTGGGGAAGTTGACCTTGGGGCAAACCAGATTTCAGGTGGAAGGGGTACCAGATCAGTATTCTGAATTTTCCGATGTGTTCTGTCCCAAGGCAGCTGATAAATTGCCCCCACATCGTCCTTTCGATTGTCCCATTGATCTCCGTTCAGGTTGTGTTCCCCCCCGGGGTCACTTGTACAATCTGTCAGGGCCCGAAAAATTGGCCATGCAGGAGTACATCCGTGAAAATTTGGCCAAGGGTTTCATTCGCCCGTCCCGGTCACCTGCTGGAGCAGGGTTCTTTTTTGTCAAAAAGAAAGACGGAGGCTTGCGACCCTGCATCGATTATCGCGGTCTCAACAAGATTACTATAAAGAATCGCTATCCGTTGCCACTGATAGATGATTTGTTCACTCAGGTTACTGACGCTAAGATTTTTTCTAAGCTAGATTTGCGGGGCGCGTACAATCTGATACGTATAAGAAGGGGCGATGAGTGGAAGACGGCCTTTAATACACCAGACGGGCATTATGAGTACCTGGTGATGCCCTTCGGGTTATGTAATGCTCCGGCCGTTTTTCAGGAACTCATTAACGAGGTATTCCGGGAGGTGTTGGGGAAATTTGTACTAGTTTATCTTGATGATATTCTTATCTTCTCCAACAACCTCACTGAACATAGAAACCATGTGAGGTTCGTGTTAAATCAGTTAAGGCAGAACTCGTTATACGCAAAGCTTGAGAAGTGCATCTTCGAAGTAACATCTGTTGCGTTCTTGGGGTACATAATTTCCACCACAGGCCTGTCTATGGATCCTGCCAAGGTCTCCGCTGTTCTGGAGTGGCCACAGCCGGTTGGGTTGAAATCCCTTCAGCGCTTTCTTGGCTTCGCCAACTACTATAGACGGTTTATAAAGGGGTACTCCACTGTCATTGCTCCCCTTACCTGCCTCACTAAGAAGGGGGCAGATACCACTCACTGGTCTCCTGAGGCTTTACATGCTTTTGCCACCCTGAAGGGCCTATTCTGTTCAGCACCCATCCTCAGACATGTGGATGCCTCTTTCCCATTCATTGTGGAGGTAGATGCCTCGGAGGTTGGGGTGGGGGCTGTGCTGTCACAGCGGTCAGGCTTGCAGGGTAGAATGCACCCGTGTGCGTATTTCTCTCGCAGGTTCTCCCCTGCAGAGAGGAATTACGATATTGGAAACAGGGAGCTCTTGGCCATCAAATTGGCTTTCGAGGAATGGCGACACTGGTTAGAGGGAGCTGAACATACCATCACGGTTTACACCGATCACAAAAACCTAGAGTACATCAAGGGGGCTAAGAGGTTGAGCCCTCGCCAGGCTCGATGGTCGTTGTTCTTCTCCAGGTTTACTTTCATTATTACGTACACCCCAGGGAGCAAGAATGTTAAGGCGGATGCTCTATCCAGATGTTTTGAGTCAGAGACAGCACAGCCCTCCATTCCAGAGACCATTATTCCCCAGAAAATAATACTGGCAGCCACTGAAACTTGGGAGGATTGGAGGGAGACATTGGCTCCCTTTCAGCAAGACATTCCGGAAGGGAAGCCCGCAGGGGTCCTGTTTGTTCCTCTGCCTTTTCGCCTGCAGGTTCTTGAGATGTTTCATGCACATAAGAACGCAGGGCATCCTGGGGCATCCAGGACACAGGATTTGATAGCCAGATGCGCCTGGTGGCCTTCCTTGGCAGCGGATTGTAAGGAATACGTAAAAGAGTGTTTGATATGTGCCAAGAGTAAACCCTCCCGGCTGGCACCTGTCGGTACGTTGCAGCCTTTGCCCACCCCGAATGAGCCGTGGACCCACCTGTCCATGGATTTTGTGGGCGAGCTTCCCAGGTCTGAAGGTATGGCGGTCATTTGGGTGATAGTCGACCGTTTTAGTAAGATGGCCCACTTTGTGCCTTTGAAAGGACTCCCCTCGGCTCAGGAATTGGCCGAGTTGTTTATCACTCATGTCTTCCGTTTACATGGCATTCCCGAAGACATAGTTTCAGACAGGGGAGTCCAATTTGTCTCACGGTTTTGGAAAGCTTTTTGCCACCTCATGGGCATAAAGCTATCTTTTTCATCGGGCTATCACCCACAGACCAACGGCCAGACTGAGAGAATAAATCAGTCTTTAGAGCAATTTTTAAGGTGTTATGTGGCAGAGGCGCAGGACGATTGGGTCAGATTTCTGCCCTTCGCAGAATTTGCCCAGAATAATTTAAAAAACTCGTCCTCTGGATTCTCTCCCTTTCAGGTGGTGACGGGGAGATCACCCAAATTTTCCCCATTACCTATAGCCTCCACTCCTTTCCCAGCCCTGGAGGCCTGGCAAAAGTCATTGAAGGACCTTTGGGGGACGGTTAGAAGTAACCTGGAGAAGGCCTTTTTGAGTCAGAAGGGTCAAGCTGACAAAAGACGGTCGCTGGAGTGGAAGTTCCGACCAGGAGACTTGGTCTGGGTGTCCACACGTCACTTGACCCTAAGACAACCTTCGAATAAGCTTGGTCCCAGGTTTGTGGGTCCATTCCCGGTTGTCAGGAAAGTCAATGATGTTACTTACACCGTTGATCTTCCCTCTAGCATGCGGGGGGTGAGGTCTTTCCACGTGTCCCTTCTTAAGCCAGCAGTCCAGGTGGGTCCCACTCCTCCTCCTCCTGTCTTGGTAGATGCCCAACACGAATATGAGGTGGAGAAGATTCTAGATTCACGTTCTGTACAAAACTCGGTACAATACCTCGTGCACTGGAAAGGGTATGGCATTGAGGAGAGGCAATGGGTACCGGGGACGCGCATGCATGCAGACGAATTAAAAAGGGAGTTTCATGCCTTACACCCCGAGACACCTGGTGGGAGTTGTCCGGAGTCCACTCCTCGGGGGGGGGGTACTGTAAGGAAACGCGGAAAAGCCGCCATCTCTCGAGGTGAGGCGGCTGTTTCCGCGTCCAGCATGGCGTCACAACGCGGAAAAAACGCTGCATGCCGCATAGGCAGTGCGGCGGAATCCGCATCGGTAACGGCGGAATCCGCATCAGAGGCGGCCCCCGCACTAGATACATTGCATGACAGTACTGGTGTGGCTGGGACTGATAGTCCACCAAGATTCAGACTTACACGCGCGCGAGCACAGAGGCAGAGTTTAAATAGCAGTTAGAAGGGAGTCGGCTGACCAGCTGGGTCAGCTGACAAATTCCACTGCTCCCATTGGACCAGCAATTAGGGAGGTCCTGGAAAGGTCCTAGAGTATATATACTGCTGGTTATTCACTTGCTCTTTGTCTGGCGTGCGATCACATACGTGGGACTCGTAGTGGTGCTCAAATACCCCTTTTTAAAATTCGAGTTTGGTCGAATTCGAATAGTAAATTATTCGAGGTCATTCGAATATTCGAGTCGAATAATTTTTACTATTCGATTCGACCTCGGACTTCGAGCTCACTATTCGAGTCGGTATTCGAGCTAACTATTCGAGCTGACTATTCGAATTGGCCTTAAATAGCTTCCAACACTTGTTTTGAGGGTGAATGATGCAAGAAACCTCTTTTTTTCCAAGTAACAACAGCAAGTGATTATGTGGGGATGTTCCTTTAAAAAAAAATGTGGAAAGAGAAGTTGTGTCCTTAATTTTGTTCAGTAGTGTTACTGTATATACTTCTTCTTCTTCTTCTTCTTCTTCTTCTTCTTCTTCTTCTTCTTCTTCTTCTTCTTCTTCTTCTTCTTCTTCTTCTTCTCCTTCCTTTTCAATATCGTCTTCTTCTTCTTCACGTATTTCTCTTTTCAATTTTTTTTTAAAGAAATGCAGCTATTTTTGAGCGTAACAAATAGCTGGTGGGCGCACGCATGTTGGAAGCGCCATTGTATGTGCTCCCTGGCAGTGGAAACACAAAGACAGCAGGAGGTAAATTCATCAGCAGGAGGAGGAGGATGAGTGTGTGGCAGCAGGCAGTCAATGAGGCAGGCAGCTCGCCGTGACATAATAGCCCTGGTACCTAGCGGTGATACCAGGGCTGTAAATAAACACAACAGGAGGTCCCAGACAGCGGTCGTGCAGCCCACATTGTGTCCAATACACAACTGGGACAACACAGTTTTCAACCCGGGCACCTCAGAAAAATTAAACCTTTTTTTTTTTTTTAATGGTTTGTTTGGTTTTGGTTTTGCAACCAATATAGCTATTGTTTGACGTAATAGCTGGTGGCAGAGTGGCAGCAGAAGGTAAATCATCTGTGTACCCTGGCAGTGGGAAACACAGACAGACAGCAGCAGCAGCAGGAGGAGGTATGGAGGAGCAGTGTGAGTGTGGCAGCAGGTAGGCAGCGTGACATAATAGCCCTGGTACCTAGCGGTGATACCAGGGCTGTAAATAAACACAACAGGAGGTCCCAGACAGCGGTCGTGCAGCCCACATTGTGTCCAATACACAACTGGGACAACACAGTTTTCAACCCGGGCACCTCAGAAAAATTAAACCTTTTTTTTTTTTTTTTAATGGTTTGTTTGGTTTTGGTTTTGCAACCAATATAGCTATTGTTTGACGTAATAGCTGGTGGCAGAGTGGCAGCAGAAGGTAAATCATCTGTGTACCCTGGCAGTGGGAAACACAGACAGACAGCAGCAGCAGCAGCAGGAGGAGGTATGGAGGAGCAGTGTGAGTGTGGCAGCAGGTAGGCAGCGTGACATAATAGCCCTGGTACATAGCGGTGATACCAGGGCTGTAAATAAACACAACAGGAGGTCCCAGACAGCGGTCGTGCAGCCCACATTGTGTCCAATACACAACTGGGACAACACAGTTTTCAACCCGGGCACCTCAGAAAAATTAAACCTTTTTTTTTTTTTTAATGGTTTGTTTGGTTTTGGTTTTGCAACCAATATAGCTATTGTTTGACGTAATAGCTGGTGGCAGAGTGGCAGCAGAAGGTAAATCATCTGTGTACCCTGGCAGTGGGAAACACAGACAGACAGCAGCAGCAGCAGCAGGAGGAGGTATGGAGGAGCAGTGTGAGTGTGGCAGCAGGTAGGCAGCGTGACATAATAGCCCTGGTACCTAGCGGTGATACCAGGGCTGTAAATAAACACAACAGGAGGTCCCAGACAGCGGTCGTGCAGCCCACATTGTGTCCAATACACAACTGGGACAACACAGTTTTCAACCCGGGCACCTCAGAAAAATTAAACCTTTTTTTTTTTTTTAATGGTTTGTTTGGTTTTGGTTTTGCAACCAATATAGCTATTGTTTGACGTAATAGCTGGTGGCAGAGTGGCAGCAGAAGGTAAATCATCTGTGTACCCTGGCAGTGGGAAACACAGACAGACAGCAGCAGCAGGAGGAGGAATGGAGGAGTAGGCGAGCAGCTATTGTTTGACGTAATAGCTGGTGGCAGAGTGGCAGCAGAAGGTAAATCATCTGTGTACCCTGGCAGTGGGAAACACAGACAGACAGCAGCAGCAGCAGCAGCAGGAGGAGGTATGGAGGAGCAGTGTGAGTGTGGCAGCAGGTAGGCAGCGTGACATAATAGCCCTGGTACCTAGCGGTGATACCAGGGCTGTAAATAAACACAACAGGAGGTCCCAGACAGCGGTCGTGCAGCCCACATTGTGTCCAATACACAACTGGGACAACACAGTTTTCAACCCGGGCACCTCAGAAAAATTAAACCTTTTTTTTTTTTTTAATGGTTTGTTTGGTTTTGGTTTTGCAACCAATATAGCTATTGTTTGACGTAATAGCTGGTGGCAGAGTGGCAGCAGAAGGTTAATCATCTGTGTACCCTGGCAGTGGGAAACACAGACAGACAGCAGAAGGGCAGTACACAGCAGCCCACTGTAGGTGTAAAATGTGTGGCTGCAGGTGACGTAATAGTCAAAGTGAACCAGGCTGGCTTAGTGAGCAGGAGCTAGTGTTGGGCGAACATCTAGATGTTCGGGTTCGGGCCGAACAGGCCGAACATGGCCGCGATGTTCGGGTGTTCGACCCGAACTCCGAACATAATGGAAGTCAATGGGGACCCGAACTTTTGTGGTTTGTAAAGCCTCCTTACATGCTACATACCCCAAATTTACAGGGTATGTGCACCTTGGGAGTGGGTACAAGAGGAAAAAAAAAATTAGCAAAAAGAGCTTATAGTTTTTGAGAAAATCGATTTTAAAGTTTCAAAGGGAAAACTGTCTTTTAAATGCGGGAAATGTCTGTTTTCTTTGCACAGGTAACATGCTTTTTGTCGGCATGCAGTCATAAATGTAATACATATAAGAGGTTCCAGGAAAAGGGACCGGTAATGCTAATCCAGCAGCAGCACATGTGATGGAACAGGAGGAGGGTGGCGCAGGAGGAGAAGGCCACGCTTTGAGACACAACAACCCAGGCCTTGCATGAGGACAAGAAGCGTGCGGATAGCATGCTTTGTACCACCATGCAGTCATAAATGTAATAAAGATAAGTGGTTCAATAAACAGGGACCACGCGGCAACGCTAACCCAGCAGCAGCACACGTGATGGAACAGGAGGAGGCGCAGGAGGAGAAGGCCACGCTTTGTGAGACACAACAACCCAGGCCTTGCATGAGGACAAAAAGCGTGCGGATAGCATGCTTTGTACCGCCATGTAGTCATAAATGTAATAAAGATAAGAGGTTCAATAAACAGGGACCACGCGGCAACGCTAACCCAGCAGCAGCAGCAGCAGCAGCACACGTGATGGAACAGGAGGAGGCGCAGGAGGAGAAGGCCACGCTTTGTGAGACACAACAACCCAGGCCTTGCATGAGGACAAAAAGCGTGCGGATAGCATGCTTTGTACCGCCATGTAGTCATAAATGTAATAAAGATAAGAGGTTCAATAAACAGGGACCACGCGGCAACGCTAACCCAGCAGCAGCAGCAGCACACGTGATGGAACAGGAGGAGGCGCAGGAGGAGAAGGCCACGCTTTGTGAGACACAACAACCCAGGCCTTGCATGAGGACAAAAAGCGTGCGGATATAGCAGCAATGCTTTTTGCCGCCATGCAGTCATAAATGTAATACAGATGAGAGGTTCAATAAACAGGGACCGGAAACGCTAAACCATCCCAGATGTTCATCGGTCATGTTACTTGGTTGGGGTCCAGGAGTGTTGCGTAGTCGTTTCCAATCCAGGATTGATTCATTTTAATTTGAGTCAGACGGTCTGCATTTTCTGTGGAGAGGCGGATACGCCGATCTGTGATGATGCCTCCGGCAGCACTGAAACAGCGTTCCGACATAACGCTGGCTGCCGGGCAAGCCAGCACCTCTATTGCGTACATTGCCAGTTCGTGCCAGGTGTCTAGCTTCATGCCCGGTTTCAGGTCCAGCGGTGCCAGCCACAAATCCGTCTGTTCCTTTATTCCCCTCCAAATTTCCTCCCCTGTGTGCTGCTTATCCCCAAGGCAGATCAGCTTCAGCAACGCTTGCTGACGCATGCCAACAGCTGTGCTGCACTGCTTCCACGATCCTACTGCTGCTGGTGCTGGGTTAGCATTTCCGGATGAGGTACAGCTTTGAGATGCGTTGGAGGAGAAGGAGTCAGAGAGGTAGGTGCTGCTGTTGTTATCCAGCTGTTTGCGGCGTGGGCAACACCCGCGCCGTAGCAGGTGAGGAATCGCTGCCAGGCTCCACAAGGTTCACCCAGTGCGCGGTAAGGGAGATGTATCGACCCTGGCCGAACGCACTCGTCCAGGTGTCAGTGGTGAGGTGAACCTTGCAGGCAACGGCATTCTTCAAGCTTCGGGTTATTTAGCTGACCACGTGCTCATGCAACTCAGGCACTGCAGAGCGCGCAAAGTGGTAGCGGCTGGGAACCACGTAACGTGGGATGGCCACTGACATCATGCCCTTGAAGCTGTTTGTCTCCACCACTCGATATGGCAGCATTTCGCAGGCCAGAAGCTTGGCTATGCTGGCTGGCTGTTACTGCCACGGCCCGGGGGTCATTTGCTGGCAATTTCCTCTTGTGCTCAAACATCTCAGAGACAGACAACTCAACCGTAGCGCTGCACACCGAAGGGCTGTTGGTTGTTGTGTTTGATGAACACTGGGAGACCTCAAGAGCACTAGTCCGGAAAGTGACAGTGTCAGCATCGTCTGATGTTTGTGAATGTTGTGAACCACGCAATGGCTGGGCTACTGCTGCTGCTGAGGCGGGTCTGGTGGTGAGTCTGGTGAACCCAAGGGAGGCAGTGTTGCTGGTGGTACCCTGTCCTGCCGCGTTTGCCCACAGAGTGGGATGTTTGGATAGAATGTGGCGGCTCATGCTGGTGGTGGAGAGGTTGTTAATACTTTTCCCCCTGCTCAGGCGGGTCTTGCACACCTTGCAAATCGCCATGGTAACATCCTCAGTGCAGTCTTCAAAGAAAGCCCAGACTTTAACTGGCTGAGGACTCGGACCTCGTGCGTGATGTGCTGGTGCTGCTTAACCCACTGCTGGACGCTTGAGAGGTCATCCAAGTAATTATCTGGTCCTGTTCTTTTGGATCTGTGAGGGTTGTTGTCCTGGACAACATGGGCAGTATTGAGTGGGTTTTCTTGGGTGCTCCCCTGTGGCCTGTACGTGAACCGTCAGGGGAAACACCTCTTCCCTTGCCCCTCCCTCTTTCACCGGATTTCTTCCTCATTTCACTTATCCTTAAAGTACACGCTGACTGACAGCAGTACAGTGGCAGTACAGAAATGCTATACAGTGGTGGGTGAGCGGTGTACCACTATTGTCAGCAGTGACACAGAGCACAATGCTATACAGTGGCGGGTGAGCGGTGTACTACTGTTCCCAGCAGACACAGAGTGGAAGTAAACACAATGCTATATAGTGTGGCTGAGCCGTGTACACAGAGTGGCATTAAACACAATGCTATATAGTCTGCTATATAGTCACCCCGAACAGGGTGATGTTCTGCAGAACCCGAACAGTGGCAAACACTGTTCGCCCAACACTACTGGGAGGGAACGCAGATTTTAGTACCTAAACACACGATACAACATGTTTTCCGGGGTCGGACTCTGAGGCACATACAGATGGTCCCGATCATCATCCTCATCATACAACTCTTCTCCTGAGTCTGACCCACCCACCACCTCTGCCACCCCAACATCCCCAGACACAGACCCCTCATCGTCCTCAACATTAACTTGGGATGCTGGCCTGAGCCAGACCTCCTCCTCCACATCAGGCCCCATCATCTCCTCAATGGCAGCCCTCATTAATCGCTCTGGCGACGGACTGATGGACACAACGTTCTCCTCCGGGGAGGGCTGCTGCTGACCACTGGCTGCTGGGGTGGATGTTATAGCTTGCGTGGGGCGTTGGCTGTTGCTGTTGTTGGGAGTGCTGCTCACAGCGGAGGTCTCTGGGGAACTCATGTTGAGCTCATATAGTGGTTGACGGTGAGTGGAGTATTACTGATCCCAGCAATATACACACTGACTGGCAGAGTACGCAATGCTATATAGTGTGGCTGAGCGGTGTACACAGAGTGGCAGTAAACACAATGCTATATAGTCTGGCTGAGCGAGCGGTGTACTACTGTTCCCAGCAGAATCAGAGTGGCAGTAAACAATGGTATATAGTCTGGCTGAGCGGTGTACACAGAGTGTCAGTAAACAATGGTATATAGTCTGGCTGAGCGAGCGGTGTACTACTGTTCCCAGCAGAATCAGAGTGGCAGTAAACAATGGTATATAGTCTGGCTGAGCGGTGTACACAGAGTGTCAGTAAACAATGGTATATAGTCTGGCTGAGCGGTGTACACAGAGTGTCAGTAAACAATGGTATATAGTCTGGCTGAGCGGTGTACACAGAGTGGCAGTAAACACAATGCTATATACTCTGGCTGAGCGAGCGGTGTACTACTGTTCCCAGCAGACACAGAACAGTAAACAGAATGCTATATAGTGTGGCTGAGCGAGCGGTGTACCACTATTCCCAGCAGACACAGAACAGTAAACAGAATGCTATATAGTGTGGCTGAGCGAGCGGTGTACCACTATTCCCAGCAGACACAGAACAGTAAACAGAATGCTATATAGTGTGGCTGAGCGAGCGGTGTACCACTATTCCCAGCAGACACAGAACAGTGAACAGAATGCTATATAGTGTGGCTGAGCGAGCGGTGTACCACTATTCCCAGCAGACACAGAACAGTGAACAGAATGCTATATAGTGTGGCTGAGCGAGCGGTGTACCACTATTCCCAGCAGACACAGAACAGTGAACAGAATGCTATATAGTGTGGATGAGCGAGCGGTGTACCACTATTCCCAGCAGACACAGAACAGTAAACAGAATGCTATATAGTGTGGCTGAGCGAGCGGTGTACCACTATTCCCAGCAGACACAGAACAGTGAACAGAATGCTATATAGTGTGGCTGAGCGAGCGGTGTACCACTATTCCCAGCAGACACAGAGTGGCAGTAAACAGAATGCTATATAGTGTGGCTGAGCGAGGTACACAGAGTGGCAGTAAACAGAATGCTATATAGTGTGGCTGAGCAAGCGGTGTACTACTATTCCCAGCAGACACAGAGTGGCAGTAAACAGAATGCTATATAGTGTGGCTGAGCGAGGTACACAGAGTGGCAGTAAACAGAATGCTATATAGTGTGGCTGAGCAAGCGGTGTACTACTGTTCCCAGCAGTGACACAATGACAGGGGGGACCCTGGCTAGCGTGGCTGGAGCGCGAACTACCCTGCCTGCCTACCCAAAGCTAAACCCACAGACAAATGGCGGAGATATGACGTGGTTCGGGTATTTATTTACCCGAACCACGTGACAGTTCGGCCAATCAGAGCGCGTTCGGGTCCGAACCACGTGACCCGTTCGGCCAATCACAGCGCTAGCCGAACGTTCGGGGAACGTTCGGCCATGCGCTCTTAGTTCGGCCATATGGCCGAACGCTTTGGCCGAGCACCGTCAGGTGTTCGGCCGAACTCGAACATCACCCGAACAGGGTGATGTTCTGCAGAACCCGAACAGTGGCGAACACTGTTCGCCCAACCCTAGCAGGAGCCAGGAGGTGGTAAAGGGTGGTAAGGCACATTAACGATGGTTCCGGCAGCCAGTTCATGTCCCCCTCTCGCCGACAACAGGGGCCAGGAACTCGCCTTCCACCCACGCCTGGTTCATCTTGAGAAACGTCAGTCTGTCCACAGACTTGTGAGACAGACGTGAGCGTTTCTCGGTGACCACGCCACCAGCTGCACTGAAGCAGCGCTCGGACAGCACGCTGGAAGGGGGGCAGGACAGCACTTCCAGGGCGTACTGCGCCAGCTCGCTCCAGATCTCCATGCGCTTGACCCAATACTCCATGGGATCAACAGGGGCATCGCTGTCAAGCCCGCTGTACGACCCCATGTAGTCAGCCACCATGCGGGTCAGGCGCTGGCTGTGACCGGAGGAGGATGCTGCTGCATGCATCTCCTCTCTAGTCACTGCTGCCGGAGCCTCTACAGTCCTGTAGAGCTCGTGGCTGAGAGACAGCAGGTCTGTGGGGCGCTTGCTGCTGCTGGATGCAGGCACCTGCTGCTGCCTCTGTGCTGGCTGCTGGACAGTGGGGGTGGAAGGCTGGGGGAAGGCTTCCTCCAAGCGCTCAACAAGGGCCTGCTGCAAGCTCCTTATTTGTTGCGCTGGGTCTCCTCCTGCAGGCGGCAGGAACTGGCTCAACTTCCCCTTGAGGCGTGGGTCCAACATCATGCTGATCCAGATGTCCTCCCTCTGCTTCATCTGGATCACCCTGGGGTCCCTGCGCAGGCACGTCAGCATGTGCGCTGCCATTGGGAAGAGGCGGGCCACGTCTGCTGGCACATCGACGTCAGTGCTGTCCTCATCCTCCTCCTCTGCCGCCTCATCCTCTCTCCACCCCCGCACCAACTCAGCTGCGTTGTGCTGATCCCCCTCATCAGCTGCCAGGTCAGGGACCTCCACCAAGTCCTCCTCCTCCTCCCCCTCAGAGGTGGACTGCGCAGCTGGTTGCCGCTCCTGCTGGTCCAAGGCTGCCGCTCCCTGTTCCAGCAAAGCATCGAGGGCCCTGTTCAGCAGAGAAACCAGGGGCACCCACTCGCAGACCATAGCATGGTCCCTGCTCACCATGTTTGTGGCCTGCAGGAAGGGAGCCAGCACTAAGCACACCTGCTGCATGTGCCTCCAGTCATCATCGGGGACGATGGACGGGATGTTGCTGGTCTTGTCCCTTCTCTGAGCTGCGGAAACATTGGCCAGGGCAAGGTACTGGTTGACAGCGCGCCTCTGTTCAACCAGACGCTCCAACATCGCCAGGGTGGAGTTCCAGCGAGTCGGAACGTCAAGGATCAGCCGATGGCGTGGCAGATCCAGCTCCTTTTGCACGTCTTCCAGGCTCGCACAGGCTGCAGCCGAGCGCCGGAAGTGACGCACAACATTCCTTGCCGTTTCCAGCAGTTCGCCCATCCCCTGGTAGGTGCGCAGGAACTTCTGCACCACCAGGTTCAGCACGTGGGCAAGACAGGGGATGTGGGTCAGGTTTCCCCTGTGTATTGCGGCAACCAGATTGGCCCCATTGTCGGCCACCACCTCTCCGACTCTGAGGCCTCTGGGGGTCAGCCAAATCCTCTCCTGCTCCTGGAGTTTGGCCAACACATGGGTTGCCGTCAGCTTGGTCTTCCCAAGGCTGACCAAGTGCAGCAGCGCTTGGCAGTGGCGGGCCTTCACGCTGCTGCTGAGGCGGGGGGTTTGGCCAGGTGTGCCGGAGGATGGCAGAGGATCGGAGGAACCTGCTGCAGTTCCCCTGACCCTGCGGGGTGGCACCACCCACTGTGTTGCTGCTGCTGCTGTGCCCGCTGCTGCTCTCCCATCCTCACCCCCTTCCACCAAGCTGACCCAGTGGACAGTGAAGGACAGGTAGCGGCCTGTCCCGAAGCGGCTGCTCCAGGAGTCCATGGTGACGTGGACCCTTTCACCAACCGCGTGCTCCAGCCCTCGCTCCACATTGGCCATCACAAAGCGGTGCAGTGCAGGAATGGCCTTGCGGGAGAAAAAGTGTCTGCTGGGGAGCTGCCAGTCTGGGGCTGCGCAAGCAAGCAGCGCACGAATGTCGCTCCCCTCCTGCACGAACGTGTACGGCAGGAGTTGGGAGCACATGGCCCGTGCCAGCAAGCCGTTCAGCTGCCGCACGCGACGGCTGCTGGGAGGCAGAGCCCTAACCACCCCCTGGAAGGACTCGCTCAAAAGGCTCTGGCGTGGCCTTTTGCTGACACGGGAATCAGCAGACACAGCAGAGGAGGCCACTGAGGACTGGCTGCCAGAACAGGCCTCAGTTTCGGCGGCAGGAGTTGCAGAGGGGGGAGGAGCAGTGCGTTTCCGCACTCCTGCTGGTGCTGCTGGAGGAGCAGGAGGGCGGGTGGCTGCTGTTGCTGCTGCTGCTGCTGAAGGCTGTGCAGTGATGGGTGTGGTGCCACTGCCAGCACCAGATGCCTTCAGCCTCTGGAACTCCTCATGCTGGTGGAAATGTTTAGCCGCAAGGTGGTTGATGAGCGAGCTGGTGCTGAACTTTAAGGGGTCTGCACCTCTGCTCAACTTCCGCTGACAGTGGTTGCAAGTGGCGTACTTGCTGTACACAGTGGGCATGGTGAAAAAGCGCCAGATTGGTGACAGAAACATCCCCCTACGGCATGGAAGCGCTGCTGCCTGTCTCCCTGTGGTGGTTGGGGGGGGGGCTTGGGTGCGGCTGGTGGTGGTACTGGCTGATGCTGCTGCTGCTGCTGCTGAGCCTGAGACACCAGCAGGGTGTGGGACGCTGCCAATGCTTGCAATGATGCGCCTCCTTGCAAGGCCCACAAGCGCATCCTCCTCCTCCTCCTCAGAGCTGCTGAGGACGACATCCCCTGGAGGTGGTGGCACCCAGTCTCTGTCTGTCACCGGGTCATCATCATCCTCCCCCTCCTGAAACATGTCCTGCTGGGATGAGGACCCCCCAAACTCCTCTCCTGATGCATGGATGGGCTGCTTGACTGTCGCCACAGTCTTGCTGTCCAATCCCTCATCCCCCAAAGTGCCCATCAGCATCTCCTCCTCAAGATCGCCAACAACAGCAGACAATTTACTCATGATGCCTGGGGTCAAAAGACTGCTGAATGACAGGTCGGCGAGTGACGGTGAACTGGCCTCCTCCCCAGACCCTGCTGGGCGGCTGCTGCGAACAGGGGTGGTGGTGGTGGTGAGGGTGGAGGCCTCGGATGCAGAGCTGATGGCGGGCTGCTCATCCTCCGTCATGAGTTGCACCACAGTGTCTGCATCCTTTTCCTCAATGGGACGTTTCCGACCCGGCTGGAGGAAAATGGAAGCAGGTGCTACACGCTGCTGCTGCTGTGTCTCTGCAGCGTGAGTTGCAGATGCTCCTGCTGGGCGGCGCCCAAGGCGTCCACGGCCAGTGGCTATGGGAGGAATGTTAGCCACTGACGCTGCTGCTGCTGCTGCGGAACTGTGCATGGTGGCGCGCCCGCGGCCGCGGCTTGCCACAATGCTGCTCCCTCTCCTCCTGATTCCCTTGCTGCCCTTCCCCTTGCCCAAACCGCGCTGGCTGCCACTTCCAGACATCTTCAATGTTTTGGGCGTATAGACAAAAGTTTTTTAAAAGGGCGGGAGAAAAGTGGGGTACTTTAATGGAGTGGGTTGGTTGGTGAGGTGACTGAGTGAGTGTCCCCTAGTACAGTAAGTAAGTAGTAACAGTCAGGAAGTACAACTAGCAGTTACAATAATCAGTAGTAATCACAAGTAAATTTAGTGTGTGTACACTCAGACAGTGAGTGACCGCACGCAGGAGCTAGTAGCCTATGAACACAGTGACTGAGTGTCCTAGACTCCTAGTACAGTAAGAGTAAGTAGTAACAGTAAGTAGAACTAACTAATTACAATAATCAATCAGCGATCAGAAGGAAATGGAGTGTGGGTGGTGTGTGTACACTCAGACAGTGAGTGACCGCACGCAGGAGCTAGTAGCCTATGAACACAGTGACTGAGTGTCCTAGACTCCTAGTACAGTAAGAGTAAGTAGTAACAGTAAGTAGAACTAACTAATTACAATAATCAATCAGCGATCAGAAGGAAATGGAGTGTGGGTGGTGTGTGTACACTCAGACAGTGAGTGACCGCACGCAGGAGCTAGTAGCCTATGAACACAGTGACTGAGTGTCCTAGACTCCTAGTACAGTAAGAGTAAGTAGTAACAGTAAGTAGAACTAACTAATTACAATAATCAATCAGCGATCAGAAGGAAATGGAGTGTGGGTGGTGTGTGTACACTCAGACAGTGAGTGACCGCACGCAGGAGCTAGTAGCCTATGAACACAGTGACTGAGTGTCCTAGACTCCTAGTACAGTAAGAGTAAGTAGTAACAGTAAGTAGAACTAACTAATAATCAATCAGCGATCAGAAGGAAATGGAGTGTGGGTGGTGTGTGTACACTCAGACAGTGAGTGACCGCACGCAGGAGCTAGTAGCCTATGAACACAGTGACTGAGTGTCCTAGACTCCTAGTACAGTAAGAGTAAGTAGTAACAGTAAGTAGAACTAACTAATTACAATAATCAATCAGCGATCAGAAGGAAATGGAGTGTGGGTGTTGTGTGTACACTCAGACAGTGAGTGACCGCACGCAGGAGCTAGTAGCCTATGAACACAGTGACTGAGTGTCCTAGACTCCTAGTACAGTAAGAGTAAGTAGTAACAGTAAGTAGAACTAACTAATTACAATAATCAATCAGCGATCAGAAGGAAATGGAGTGTGGGTGGTGTGTGTACACTCAGACAGTGAGTGACCGCACGCAGGAGCTAGTAGCCTATGAACACAGTGACTGAGTGTCCTAGACTCCTAGTACAGTAAGAGTAAGTAGTAACAGTAAGTAGAACTAACTAATTACAATAATCAATCAGCGATCAGAAGGAAATGGAGTGTGGGTGGTGTGTGTACACTCAGACAGTGAGTGACCGCACGCAGGAGCTAGTAGCCTATGAACACAGTGACTGAGTGTCCTAGACTCCTAGTACAGTAAGAGTAAGTAGTAACAGTAAGTAGAACTAACTAATTACAATAATCAATCAGCGATCAGAAGGAAATGGAGTGTGGGTGGTGTGTGTACACTCAGACAGTGAGTGACCACACGCAGGAGCTAGTAGCCTATGAACACAGTGACTGAGTGTCCTAGACTCCTAGTACAGTAAGAGTAAGTAGTAACAGTAAGTAGAACTAACTAATAATCAATCAGCGATCAGAAGGAAATGGAGTGTGGGTGGTGTGTGTACACTCAGACAGTGAGTGACCGCACGCAGGAGCTAGTAGCCTATGAACACAGTGACTGAGTGTCCTAGACTCCTAGTACAGTAAGAGTAAGTAGTAACAGTAAGTAGAACTAACTAATTACAATAATCAATCAGCGATCAGAAGGAAATGAAGTGTGGGTGTTGTGTGTACACTCAGACAGTGAGTGACCGCACGCAGGAGCTAGTAGCCTATGAACACAGTGACTGAGTGTCCTAGACTCCTAGTACAGTAAGAGTAAGTAGTAACAGTAAGTAGAACTAACTAATTACAATAATCAATCAGCGATCAGAAGGAAATGGAGTGTGGGTGGTGTGTGTACACTCAGACAGTGAGTGACCGCACGCAGGAGCTAGTAGCCTATGAACACAGTGACTGAGTGTCCTAGACTCCTAGTACAGTAAGAGTAAGTAGTAACAGTAAGTAGAACTAACTAATTACAATAATCAATCAGCGATCAGAAGGAAATGGAGTGTGGGTGTGTGTACACTCAGACAGTGAGTGCACGCACGCAGGAGCTAGTAGCCTATGAACACAGTGACTGTCTGACTGAGTGTCCTAGACTCCTAGTACAGTAAGAGTAAGTAGTAACAGTAAGTAGAACTAACTAATTACGATAATCAATCAGCGATCAGAAGGAAATAGAGTGTGTGTTGTGTGTGTACACTCAGACAGTGAGTGCAGTGCGCACACGCAGGAGCTAGTAGCCTATATGAACAGTGACAGTGAGTGTCCCTACGGGTACAGTAAGAGTAAGTAAGTACAACTAACTAACAATAATCTATCAGTAATCAGAAGGAAATAGAGTGTGTGTACACACAGACAGTGAGTGAGTGCACACACGCAGGAGCTAGCTAGTAGCCTATAAACAGTGACAGTCAGTGAGTGTCCTACTCCTAGTACAGTATAACTACAATACTATTAGTAAAGGACAGCAGAAATACTGGTATAGATGAGAGAAATAAACAGAGGACAGCTGCCCACAGAGGCAAGGCCCCCCTGAGGCCTAAACCTGTAAGCTTGCAGCAGCTGCCTGTCTCTAATGTAACACACAAGCTACTAACTAAAATACAATGTCTATCTAACTAACAACAATATAGGTGTATATGGCAGGTGTAGGTGAGCAAAAACGCTAGGTAAATGATCACAATAGAGCACTTGCTAAGCCAAAGCACAAAGGAGCAACTCTCTCTCTGTACAAGTCTCAGGCAAGCATGGAGAAACGGAACATGGCGGCCGCTATTTATAGGGTAGGGGCTGGCCAGGGTCCCCCTCTGTGATTGGCTGCCGTCAGAGGGCCTGGGAGCCCTCTGATTGGCTCTAAGGACATCAATCTGGGCTATGACGCTATTCGAGCTCGGTACCGAGCTCGAATAGCGCCGTTTGCTCGAATAGCTCGAATAGTGAATGGGCTATTCGAGTGTACTCGGATAGCCCATTCGAATAGCTACAGCTATTCGGAGCTCGAATACCGAGCTCGGATAGCTGAAAAAGAGCTCGAATATTCGAGCTACTCGAATATTCGAGCTCTGCTGAGCACCACTGCGTGGGAGCACCCAGATCCGTAGTCAGATCCTGAAGTGTGCCGGGACCAGCTGGAGCTGTAATCCTACACTTAGCTAGATATTTGATAGCTAAAGTACTAGTTTGATTGTGATTATATGTTATGACTTTTGCCCTCCTCGACTATCCTCCTGAACTCTGACCTTGTACCTCGATATTTCTGATACTCTGTTGCCGAACCTCGGCTCGTTCCTAGACTTTGTTTCTGCCTCCTGATTTTGTACCCCGATATATCTGATACCCCGCTGCCGAACCCTGCCTGTACTTTGACTCCGCCTTTGCCTACTGTATTTGCACTTTATCTGTCCGTGTGTGTACGACCTGGCTTGTCTGACCTCGAGAACCGACCTCACGATTGGAGGCAGTTCCCAGTCCTGTTAGTGACACTTCTTCCTGAGTGTCACTCTCGGACTTTCCTTCCTACTGTCAGTCTGACTCCTCCCGTCTTGGAGAGCTCAGGTCTGCGGAAGGAATCCGTGCAGTTCTCCTTGCTGCACTGAGGCCTAGGCCTCCTAGTGTTACTGTTACACCAAAACACTACACTCTACTCAGGCGAACAGAGGTTAGTTTGTATATCGGATTATCGGTGAGACTGCAGATCACTTATAATCTGGTATATATCTGTATTTCCGGCGATACTGCAGATCACCGGTAATCAGATACTCTCTGCGCCCACCGATCGTTACAAACAGCTAGTTAGATGCAGTGAGCTGGGTTCACTCAGCACAACGCTAGGTATATGCAGTGATGAGGTGGGTTAAGTATACACAACAGGTACTGGGTAGTTAGATGCAGTGAGCTGGGTTCACTGAACAGTAAAGGTACTTAAGATGCAGTGAGGTGGGTTCTCACTCAACACAACAGGAAGTTAGATGCAGTGAGGTGGCCAGGTGGGTTCTCACTCAACACAACAGCTAGATAGATGCAGTGAGCTGGGTTCACTCAACACAACGCTAGGTATATGCAGTGATGAGGTGGGTTAAGTAAACACAACAGGTACTGGGTAGTTAGATGCAGTGAGCTGGATTCACTGAACAGTAAAGGTACTTAAGATGCAGTGAGGTGGGTTCTCACTCAACACAACAGGTAGTTAGATGCAGTGAGGTGGCCAGGTGGGTTCTCACTCAACACAACAGCTAGTTAGATGCAGTGAGCTGGGTTCACTCAACACAACGCTAGGTATATGCAGTGATGAGGTGGGTTAAGTAAACACAACAGGTACTGGGTAGTTTGATGCAGTGAGCTGGGTTCACTGAACAGTAAAGGTACTTAAGATGCAGTGATGTGGGTTCTCACTCAACACAACAGATAGTTAGATGCAGTGAGGTGGCCAGGTGGGTTCTCACTCAACACAACAGCTAGTTAGATGCAGTGAGCTGGGTTCACTCAACACAACGCTAGGTATATGCAGTTATGAGGTGGGTTAAGTAAACACAACAGGTACTGGGTAGTTAGATGCAGTGAGCTGGGTTCACTGAACAGTAAAGGTACTTAAGATGCAGTGAGGTGGGTTCTCACTCAACACAACAGGTAGTTAGATGCAGTGAGGTGGCCAGGTGGGTTCTCACTCAACACAACAGCTAGTTAGATGCAGTGAGCTGGGTTCACTCAACACAACGCTAGGTATATGCAGTGATGAGGTGGGTTAAGTAAACACAACAGGTACTGGGTAGTTAGATGCAGTGAGCTGGGTTCACTGAACAGTAAAGGTACTTAAAATGCAGTGAGGTGGGTTATCACTCAACACAACAGGTAGTTAGATGCAGTGAGGTGGCCAGGTGGGTTCTCACTCAACACAACAGCTAGTTAGATGCAGTGAGCTGGGTTCACTCAACACAACGCTAGGTATATGCAGTGATGAGGTGGGTTAAGTAAACACAACAGGTACTGGGTAGTTAGATGCAGTGAGCTGGGTTCACTGAACAGTAAAGGTACTTAAGATGCAGTGAGGTGGGTTCTCACTCAACACAACAGGTAGTTAGATGCAGTGAGGTGGCCAGGTGGGTTCTCACTCAACACAACAGCTAGTTAGATGCAGTGAGCTGGGTTCACTCAACACAACGCTAGGTATATGCAGTGATGAGGTGGGTTAAGTAAACACAACAGGTACTGGGTAGTTAGATGCAGTGAGCTGGGTTCACTGAACAGTAAAGGTACTTAAGATGCAGTGAGGTGGGTTCTCACTCAACACAACAGGTAGTTAGATGCAGTGAGGTGGCCAGGTGGGTTCTCACTCAACACAACAGCTAGTTAGATGCAGTGAGCTGGGTTCACTCAACACAATGCTAGTTATATGCAGTGATGAGGTGGGTTAAGTAAACACAACAGGTACTGGGTAGTTAGATGCAGTGAGCTGGGTTCACTGAACAGTAAAGGTACTTAAGATGCAGTGAGGTGGGTTCTCACTCAACACAACAGGTAGTTAGATGCAGTGAGGTGGCCAGGTGGGTTCTCACTCAACACAACAGCTAGTTAGATGCAGTGAGCTGTGTTCACTCAACACAATGCTAGGTACATGCAGTGATGAGGTGGGTTAAGTAAACACAACAGGTACTGGGTAGTTAGATGCAGTGAGCTGGGTTCACTGAACAGTAAAGGTACTTAAGATGCAGTGAGGTGGGTTCTCACTCAACACAACAGGTAGTTAGATGCAGTGAGGTGGCCAGGTGGGTTCTCACTCAACACAACAGCTAGTTAGATGCAGTGAGCTGGGTACACTCAACACAACGCTAGGTATATGCCGTGATGAGGTGGGTTAAGTATACACAACAGGTACTGGGTAGTTAGATGCAGTGAGCTGGGTTCACTGAGCAGTAAAGGTATTTAAGATGCAGTGAGGTGGGTTCTCACAGAACACAACAGGTAGTTGGATGCAGTGAGGTGGCCAGGTGGGTTCTCACTCAACACAACAGCAAGTTAGATGCAGTGAGCTGGGTTCACTCAACACAACGCTAGGTATATGCACTGATGAGGTGGGTTAAGTAAACACAACAGGTACTGGGTAGTTAGACGCAGTGAGCTGGGTTCACTGAACAGTAAAGGTACTTAATATGCAGTGAGGTGGGTTCTCACTCAACACAACAGGTAGTTAGATGCAGTTAGGTGGCCAGGTGGGTTCTCACTCAACACAACAGCTAGTTAGATGCAGTGAGCTGTGTTCACTCAACACAATGCTAGGTATATGCAGTGATGAGGTGGGTTAAGTATACACAACAGGTACTGGGTAGTTAGATGCAGTGAGCTGGATTCACTGAACAGTAAAGGTACTTAAGATGCAGTGAGGTGGGTTCTCACTCAACACAACAGGTAGTTAGATGCAGTGAGGTGGCCAGGTGGGTTCTCACTCAACACAACAGCTAGTTAGATGCAGTGAGCTGGGTTCACTCAACACAACCCTAGGTATATGCAGTGATGAGGTGGGTTAAGTAAACACAACAGGTACTGGGTAGTTAGATGCAGTGAGCTGAGTTCACTGAACAGTTAAGGTACTTAAGATGCAGTGAGGTGGGTTCTCACTCAACACAACAGGTAGTTAGATGCAGTGAGGTGGCCAGGTGGGTTCTCACTCAACACAACAGCTAGTTAGATGCAGTGAGCTGAGTTCACACAACACAACTCTAGGTATATGCAGTGATGAGGTGGGTTAAGTAAACACAACAGGTACTGGGTAGTTAGATGCAGTGAGCTGGGTTCACTGAACAGTAAAGGTACTTAAGATGCAGTAAGGTGGGTTCTCACAGAACACAACAGGTAGTTAGATGCAGTGAGGTGGCCAGGTGGGTTCTCACTCAACACAACAGCTAGTTAGATGCAGTGAGCTGGGTTCACTCAACACAACGCTAGGTATATGAAGTGATGAGGTGGGTTAAGTAAACACAACAGGTACTGGGTAGTTAGATGCAGTGAGCTGGGTTCACTGAACAGCAAAGATACTTAAGATGCAGTGAGGTGGGTTCTCACTCAACACAACAGGTAGTTAGATGCAGTGAGGTGGCCAGGTGGGTTCTCACTCAACACAACGCTAGGTACTGTATATGCAGTGATGAGGTGGGTTAAGTACACACAACAGGTACTGGGTAGTTAGATGCAGTGAGCTGGGTTCACTGAACAGTAAAGGTACTTAAGATGCAGTGAGGTGGGTTCTCACTCAACACAACAGGTAGTTAGATGCAGTGAGGTGGCCAGGTGGGTTCTCACTCAACACAACAGCTAGTTAGATGCAGTGAGCTGGGTTCACTCAACACAACGCTAGGTATATGCAGTGATGAGGTGGGTTAAGTAAACACAACAGGTACTGGGTAGTTAGATGCAGTGAGCTGGGTTCACTGAACAGTAAAGGTATTTAAGATGCAGTAAGGTGGGTTCTCACTCAACACAACAGGTAGTTAGATGCAGTGAGGTGGCCAGGTGGGTTCTCACTCAACACAACAGCTAGTTAGATGCAGTGAGCTGGGTTCACTCAACACAATGCTAGGTATATGAAGTGATGAGGTGGGTTAAGTAAACACAACAGGTACTGGGTAGTTAGATGCAGTGAGCTGGGTTCACTGAACAGCAAAGATACTTAAGATGCAGTGAGGTGGGTTCTCACTCAACACAACAGGTAGTTAGATGCAGTGAGGTGGCCAGGTGGGTTCTCACTCAACACAACGCTAGGTACTGTATATGCAGTGATGAGGTGGGTTAAGTACACACAACAGGTACTGGGTAGTTAGATGCAGTGAGCTGGGTTCACTGAACAGTAAAGGTACTTAAGATGCAGTGAGGTGGGTTCTCACTCAACACAACAGGTAGTTAGATGCAGTGAGGTGGCCAGGTGGGTTCTCACTCAACACAACAGCTAGTTAGATGCAGTGAGCTGGGTTCACTCAACACAACGCTAGGTATATGCAGTGATGAGGTGGGTTAAGTAAACACAACAGGTACTGGGTAGTTAGATGCAGTGAGCTGGGTTCACTGAACAGTAAAGGTATTTAAGATGCAGTGAGGTGGGTTCTCACTCAACACAACAGGTAGTTAGATGCAGTGAGGTGGCCAGGTGGGTTCTCACTCAACACAACAGCTAGTTAGATGCAGTGAGCTGGGTTCACTCAACACAATGCTAGGTATATGCAGTGATGAGGTGGGTTAAGTATACACAACAGGTACTGGGTAGTTAGATGCAGTGAGCTGGATTCACTGAACAGTAAAGGTACTTAAGATGCAGTGAGGTGGGTTCTCACTCAACACAACAGGTAGTTAGATGCAGTGAGGTGGCCAGGTGGGTTCTCACTCAACACAACAGCTAGTTAGATGCAGTGAGCTGGGTTTACTCAACACAACCCTAGGTATATGTAGTGATGAGGTGGGTTAAGTAAACACAACAGGTACTGGGTAGTTAGATGCAGTGAGCTGAGTTCACTGAACAGTAAAGGTACTTAAGATGCAGTGAGGTGGGTTCTCACTCAACACAACAGGTAGTTAGATGCAGTGAGGTGGCCAGGTGGGTTCTCACTCAACACAACAGCTAGTTAGATGCAGTGAGCTGAGTTCACACAACACAACTCTAGGTATATGCAGTGATGAGGTGGGTTAAGTAAACACAACAGGTACTGGGTAGTTAGATGCAGTGAGCTGGGCTCACTGAACACTAAAGGTACTTAAGATGCAGTGAGGTGGGTTATCACTCAACACAACAGGTAGTTAGATGCAGTGAGGTGGCCAGGTGGGTTCTCACTCAACACAACAGCTAGTTAGATGCAGTGAGCTGTGTTCACTCAACACAACGCTAGGTATATGCAGTGATGAGGTGGGTTAAGTAAACACAACAGGTACTGGGTAGTTAGATGCAGTGAGCTGGGTTCACTGAACAGTAAAGGTACTTAAGATGCAGTGATGTGGGTTCTCACTCAACACAACAGATAGTTAGATGCAGTGAGGTGGCCAGGTGGGTTCTCACTCAACACAACAGCTAGTTAGATGCAGTGAGCTGGGTTCACTCAACACAACGCTAGTTATATGCAGTGATGAGGTGGGTTAAGTAAACACAACAGGTACTGGGTAGTTAGATGCAGTGAGCTGGGTTCACTGAACAGTAAAGGTACTTAAGATGCAGTGAGGTGGGTTCTCACTCAACACAACAGGTAGTTAGATGCAGTGAGGTGGCCAGGTGGGTTCTCACTCAACACAACAGCTAGTTAGATGCAGTGAGCTGGGTTCACTCAACACAATGCTAGGTACATGCAGTGATGAGGTGGGTTAAGTAAACACAACAGGTACTGGGTAGTTAGATGCAGTGAGCTGGGTTCACTGAACAGTAAAGGTACTTAAGATGCAGTGAGGTGGGTTCTCACTCAACACAACAGGTAGTTAGATGCAGTGAGGTGGCCAGGTGGGTTCTCACTCAACACAACAGCTAGTTAGATGCAGTGAGCTGGGTTCACTCAACACAACGCTAGGTATATGCAGTGATGAGGTGGGTTAAGTATACACAACAGGTACTGGGTAGTTAGATGCAGTGAGCTGGGTTCACTGAGCAGTAAAGGTACTTAAGATGCAGTGAGGTGGGTTCTCACAGAACACAACAGGTAGTTGGATGCAGTGAGGTGGCCAGGTGGGTTCTCACTCAACACAACAGCTAGTTAGATGCAGTGAGCTGGGTTCACTCAACACAACGCTAGGTATATGCACTGATGAGGTGGGTTAAGTAAACACAACAGGTACTGGGTAGTTAGATGCAGTGAGCTGGGTTCACTGAACAGTAAAGGTACTTAATATGCAGTGAGGTGGGTTCTCACTCAACACAACAGGTAGTTAGATGCAGTGAGGTGGCCAGGTGGGTTCTCACTCAACACAACAGCTAGTTAGATGCAGTGAGCTGGGTTCACTCAACACAATGCTAGGTATATGCAGTGATGAGGTGGGTTAAGTATACACAACAGGTACTGGGTAGTTAGATGCAGTGAGCTGGATTCACTGAACAGTAAAGGTACTTAAGATGCAGTGAGGTGGGTTCTCACTCAACACAACAGGTAGTTAGATGCAGTGAAGTGGCCAGGTGGGTTCTCACTCAACACAACAGCTAGTTAGATGCAGTGAGCTGGGTTTACTCAACACAACCCTAGGTATATGCAGTGATGAGGTGGGTTAAGTAAACACAACAGGTACTGGGTAGTTAGATGCAGTGAGCTGAGTTCACTGAACAGTAAAGGTACTTAAGATGCAGTGAGGTGGGTTCTCACTCAACACAACAGGTAGTTAGATGCAGTGAGGTGGCCAGGTGGGTTCTCACTCAACACAACAGCTAGTTAGATGCAGTGAGCTGAGTTCACACAACACAACTCTAGGTATATGCAGTGATGAGGTGGGTTAAGTAAACACATGTACTGGGTAGTTAGATGCAGTGAGCTGGGCTCACTGAACACTAAAGGTACTTAAGATGCAGTGAGGTGGGTTCTTACTCAACACAACAGGTAGTTAGATGCAGTGAGGTGGCCAGGTGGGTTCTCACTCAACACAACAGCTAGTTAGATGCAGTGAGCTGGGTACACTCAACACAATGCTAGGTATATGCAGTGTCGAGGTGGGTTAAGTAAACACAACAGGTACTGGGTAGTTAGATGCAGTGAGCTGGGTTCACTGAACAGTAAAGGTACTTAAGATGCAGTAAGGTGGGTTCTCACAGAACACAACAGGTAGTTAGATGCAGTGAGGTGGCCAGGTGGGTTCTCACTCAACACAACAGCTAGTTAGATGCAGTGAGCTGGGTTCACTCAACACAACGCTAGGTATATGAAGTGATGAGGTGGGTTAAGTAAACACAACAGGTACTGGGTAGTTAGATGCAGTGAGCTGGGTTCACTGAACAGCAAAGGTACTTAAGATGCAGTGAGGTGGGTTCTCACTCAACACAACAGGTAGTTAGATGCAGTGAGGTGGCCAGGTGGGTTCTCACTCAACACAACGCTAGGTACTGTATATGCAGTGATGAGGTGGGTTAAGTAAACACAACAGGTACTGGGTAGTTAGATGCAGTGAGCTGGGTTCACTGAACAGTAAAGGTACTTAATATGCAGTGAGGTGGGTTCTCACTCAACACAACAGGTAGTTAGATGAAGTGAGGTGGCCAGGTGGGTTCTCACTCAACACAACAGCTAGTTAGATGCAGTGAGCTGGGTTCACTCAACACAATGCTAGGTACATGCAGTGATGAGGTGGGTTAAGTAAACACAACAGGTACTGGGTAGTTAGATGCAGTGAGCTGGGTTCACTGAACAGTAAAGGTACTTAAGATGCAGGGAGGTGGGTTCTCACTCAACACAACAGGTAGTTAGATGCAGTGAGGTGGCCAGGTGGGTTCTCACTCAACACAACAGCTAGTTAGATGCAGTGAGCTGGGTTCACTCAACACAACGCTAGGTATATGCAGTGATGAGGTGGGTTAAGTATACACAACAGGTACTGGGTAGTTAGATGCAGTGAGCTGGGTTCACTGAGCAGTAAAGGTACTTAAGATGCAGTGAGGTGGGTTCTCACAGAACACAACAGGTAGTTGGATGCAGTGAGGTGGCCAGGTGGGTTCTCACTCAACACAACAGCTAGTTAGATGCAGTGAGCTGGGTTCACTCAACACAACGGTAGGTATATGCAGTGATGAGTTGGGTTAAGTAAACACAACAGGTACTGGGTAGTTAGATGCAGTGAGCTGGGTTCACTGAACAGTAAAGGTACTTAATATGCAGTGAGGTGGGTTCTCACTCAACACAACAGGTAGTTAGATGCAGTGAGGTGGCCAGGTGGGTTCTCACTCAACACAACAGCTAGTTAGATGCAGTGAGCTGGGTTCACTCAACACAATGCTAGGTATATGCAGTGATGAGGTGGGTTAAGTATACACAGCAGGTACTGGGTAGTTAGATGCAGTGAGCTGGATTCACTGAACAGTAAAGGTACTTAAGATGCAGTGAGGTGGGTTCTCACTCAACACAACAGGTAGTTAGATGCAGTGAAGTGGCCAGGTGGGTTCTCACTCAACACAACAGCTAGTTAGATGCAGTGAGCTGGGTTTACTCAACACAACCCTAGGTATATGCAGTGATGAGGTGGGTTAAGTAAACACAACAGGTACTGGGTAGTTAGATGCAGTGAGCTGAGATCACTGAACAGTAAAGGTACTTAAGATGCAGTGAGGTGGGTTCTCACTCAACACAACAGGTAGTTAGATGCAGTGAGGTGGCCAGGTGGGTTCTCACTCAACACAACAGCTAGTTAGATGCAGTGAGCTGAGTTCACACAACACAACTCTAGGTATATGCAGTGATGAGGTGGGTTAAGTAAACACAACAGGTACTGGGTAGTTAGATGCAGTGAGCTGGGCTCACTGAACACTAAAGGTACTTAAGATGCAGTGAGGTGGGTTCTTACTCAACACAACAGGTAGTTAGATGCAGTGAGGTGGCCAGGTGGGTTCTCATTTAACACAACAGCTAGTTAGATGCAGTGAGCTGGGTACACTCAACACAATGCTAGGTATATGCAGTGTCGAGGTGGGTTAAGTAAACACAACAGGTACTGGGTAGTTAGATGCAGTGAGCTGGGTTCACTGAACAGTAAAGGTACTTAAGATGCAGTAAGGTGGGTTCTCACAGAACACAACAGGTAGTTAGATGCAGTGAGGTGGCCAGGTGGGTTCTCACTCAACACAACAGCTAGTTAGATGCAGTGAGCTGGGTTCACTCAACACAACGCTAGGTATATGAAGTGATGAGGTGGGTTAAGTAAACACAACAGGTACTGGGTAGTTAGATGCAGTGAGCTGGGTTCACTGAACAGCAAAGGTACTTAAGATGCAGTGAGGTGGGTTCTCACTCAACACAACAGGTAGTTAGATGCAGTGAGGTGGCCAGGTGGGTTCTCACTCAACACAACGCTAGGTACTGTATATGCAGTGATGAGGTGGGTTAAGTAAACACAACAGGTACTGGGTAGTTAGATGCAGTGAGCTGGGTTTACTGAACAGTAAAGGTACTTAATATGCAGTGAGGTGGGTTCTCACTCAACACAACAGGTAGTTAGATGCAGTGAGGTGGCCAGGTGGGTTCTCACTCAACACAACGCTAGGTACTGTATATGCAGTGATGAGGTGGGTTAAGTAAACACAACAGGTACTGGGTAGTTAGATGCAGTGAGCTGGGTTCACTGAACAGTAAAGGTACTTAATATGCAGTGAGGTGGGTTCTCACTCAACACAACAGGTAGTTAGATGAAGTGAGGTGGCCAGGTGGGTTCTCACTCAACACAACAGCTAGTTAGATGCAGTGAGCTGGGTTCACTCAACACAATGCTAGGTACATGCAGTGATGAGGTGGGTTAAGTAAACACAACAGGTACTGGGTAGTTAGATGCAGTGAGCTGGGTTCACTGAACAGTAAAGGTACTTAAGATGCAGGGAGGTGGGTTCTCACTCAACACAACAGGTAGTTAGATGCAGTGAGGTGGCCAGGTGGGTTCTCACTCAACACAACAGCTAGTTAGATGCAGTGAGCTGGGTTCACTCAACACAACGCTAGGTATATGCAGTGATGAGGTGGGTTAAGTATACACAACAGGTACTGGGTAGTTAGATGCAGTGAGCTGGGTTCACTGAGCAGTAAAGGTACTTAAGATGCAGTGAGGTGGGTTCTCACAGAACACAACAGGTAGTTGGATGCAGTGAGGTGGCCAGGTGGGTTCTCACTCAACACAACAGCTAGTTAGATGCAGTGAGCTGGGTTCACTCAACACAACGGTAGGTATATGCAGTGATGAGTTGGGTTAAGTAAACACAACAGGTACTGGGTAGTTAGATGCAGTGAGCTGGGTTCACTGAACAGTAAAGGTACTTAATATGCAGTGAGGTGGGTTCTCACTCAACACAACAGGTAGTTAGATGCAGTGAGGTGGCCAGGTGGGTTCTCACTCAACACAACAGCTAGTTAGATGCAGTGAGCTGGGTTCACTCAACACAATGCTAGGTATATGCAGTGATGAGGTGGGTTAAGTATACACAGCAGGTACTGGGTAGTTAGATGCAGTGAGCTGGATTCACTGAACAGTAAAGGTACTTAAGATGCAGTGAGGTGGGTTCTCACTCAACACAACAGGTAGTTAGATGCAGTGAAGTGGCCAGGTGGGTTCTCACTCAACACAACAGCTAGTTAGATGCAGTGAGCTGGGTTTACTCAACACAACCCTAGGTATATGCAGTGATGAGGTGGGTTAAGTAAACACAACAGGTACTGGGTAGTTAGATGCAGTGAGCTGAGATCACTGAACAGTAAAGGTACTTAAGATGCAGTGAGGTGGGTTCTCACTCAACACAACAGGTAGTTAGATGCAGTGAGGTGGCCAGGTGGGTTCTCACTCAACACAACAGCTAGTTAGATGCAGTGAGCTGAGTTCACACAACACAACTCTAGGTATATGCAGTGATGAGGTGGGTTAAGTAAACACAACAGGTACTGGGTAGTTAGATGCAGTGAGCTGGGCTCACTGAACACTAAAGGTACTTAAGATGCAGTGAGGTGGGTTCTTACTCAACACAACAGGTAGTTAGATGCAGTGAGGTGGCCAGGTGGGTTCTCATTTAACACAACAGCTAGTTAGATGCAGTGAGCTGGGTACACTCAACACAATGCTAGGTATATGCAGTGTCGAGGTGGGTTAAGTAAACACAACAGGTACTGGGTAGTTAGATGCAGTGAGCTGGGTTCACTGAACAGTAAAGGTACTTAAGATGCAGTAAGGTGGGTTCTCACAGAACACAACAGGTAGTTAGATGCAGTGAGGTGGCCAGGTGGGTTCTCACTCAACACAACAGCTAGTTAGATGCAGTGAGCTGGGTTCACTCAACACAACGCTAGGTATATGAAGTGATGAGGTGGGTTAAGTAAACACAACAGGTACTGGGTAGTTAGATGCAGTGAGCTGGGTTCACTGAACAGCAAAGGTACTTAAGATGCAGTGAGGTGGGTTCTCAC